>NC_069504.1:157000837-157090837 GCF_027579735.1 Bombina bombina
TCACTTTCATTAGCTAAATGTTCACAATCTTTTTATATGTACAGTTTCTGAGGCACCAAATCCTACTGAGCATGTGCAAGATTCACAGAGTATACCTATAGGCATTTGGATATTGGCTGATGGCTGTCACATGATGCAGTGGGAGGGAAAATTGAACTAACTTAAAATTTGTCAGAAATATATCTGCTACTCATTTGAAATTCCAACAAAGAGCTTTTTATAGTCTTTATATTATGCATTTACTGATTATGCAATTCTATTGTGTTCAGTGGTCCTTTGAAAACTTACCTTGAGCGTGCTGGAGAGCCACACTAATCTCGTCCCTTCTTCACAGAGCCTCAGGCCACGCTAATACCAGGCTTAGACCCAACTAAAAATTAATGGCCACTCTTGGACCATGAGAATTGAGTATAAATAAGGGGTAAATGTTGGGGATATAACAGCAAGGACCCTCTGTGACCCAACATATTAGTGCGATTCTGTATAAACAATAGTGTTGAGTTGTATTCATATTGCAATAGTACACAGAACAGCAGGAAATATCTATCCAAATATGTGAAAACTATTACATATGCTATTAACTCTTATATCTTAAGTTAAACATTTGCAAATACAAGGTCCATCAATCCGCATGTAGTCCAGTCAGGCCTGAAGGCCCTTCTCAGGTTGACACCAGGACCGGATAGTAAGTGGACAGATCATTCAAAGCGGCAATACATAAACATTGTAAAAATCAAAATTAGGACATCAGGAACCCATAACTCAATACTTGCTGAACCGTAAATATATGGGTTCACCATGTCCCAAGGATTTATTGCTACAATAGTAGAAATTAAAACTATTTTTGTCCTGAGTGAAACAAGGCAGTTAGCGCTTAGGATAGGGCAAAGACTACCTAACTCTGCCTGGGATTGCGGAGGGTTTATGTTACCCCAATCCGCAATATTTCCAAGTAAGGGGGGGTACCTAGCAGGGCAATAACTCGTTGCTGCAGTAGATGCCATACTTTCTAGAAACATCTTTAAGCTATAATATAACATATAATCTGTGTTTATAACTATTTACTGTAGACACAACAAATAAATGTAACCATCATTGACAGTGTATACAGATTATAATCTAAGTCTTGCAGACTTCCCATTTGAGCCTCTCTTGTAGATAATGACAGGCAGATGGGCTAATAAAGTAATGATGTTTTAAGCTTCAGTTATATTTAGCTAGCTGGGCCCTGCAGTGGGAAGGCAATATCATTAGCAGATTTACAGTTGGACAACTATCAATAACATAGTTTAAGCAAAATTTGTGGTTTGGTAGCGTGGATATCAGGATAAATTATCTTAAGAGCAATCCCTCAAATATCTATCTAAGACCAGGTTGCGTTCTGCAAAGCAATCAACTATTTATATAGTAGATCTCTTATAATTAGGTGCTAACATTACTAATCTCATTTGCCCAAATAATATAAAATTTGCATGCAATCATAGTACCTGTACGGATAACTGCTTCTAGAATTCCATCCTTAACAGTCAGATCAAAAATATTACTACATGGTTATACATAGAACTGATCTAAACCAATTATGTGTGGTTCCAATGCAGCATGCCAATTATAACAATTCTGATTATGTAGAGCATATATATCCTGGGTAGGTGAGCAAGTGTAGGTTATCAGAGTGGCAAACTAAGGTAAAGTAATATCTAGCTAGATATCAAATACATTATCACAGCGATAAACCACAATATGGTTCACACAGATTATATTAACCTAACATTGGCTTGTTATACTCACAACTCCTCATAAATACCAGAACGGTTAACAGTATTAAAAGCATATCTTAGATATTATACAAAAAATTAAGTGAGTCTCTGTACTAACATTGAAGATATTGTAACTGCCCCAACGTCTTGGCAATGTAACAGATGATATTACATGTGAGAAATTCACCACATTCAAATATAAATAGCAAAAATATAAATCAGGCTGTAGAGCCTTCAAAGCATAACCCACTGTAAAGAGCCAAAGGTGATACTATTATACTGACAAGCCAATAAACGTTAATAAAAAATAAAAAACTAATTTTACTGTATGCAGTTCAATAACACAGGCATAATTTTAAGTCTCTTAAAAGATGGGGAGTCTCTCTAACTTAGCTAGGCAGGGCCATAAGCATCTCTGCACTCATCTGATCCTGGAACGTTGATGTAGGAGAGCACCACAAATATGTGCAAGTAAGTCCAGTGAACCAAAACCTGCATCATTATACTCTTGAATAGCGCCAAGAGGTCCACTTTTCAATCTTGTATCCATGAGCCCACGGCATTGGGGCAAAAGAACAGAGCTCCCAGTCTCCAAGGGGCTAGAGCAGCTGAGAAGACAAGGAGAGCTCTCCACACAAAAGTTCCCACTGGTGAGCTGGGCAGCACCAATCTTCAAAGAAGCTCACGCCGGGAGGCCTCATCTCACACTCAGGGAGGCCGGCTGCACCTCCCCAAGCAATCAACAAGCAGTCAACAGGATTAACCCTGATCTGGGTCTCCACAGTCGCCCATCCAGCAAGGAGCTCCAGGAATCACGAACAGCTGAAAGTTGCCGGTGAGTATTGGTAAGGCTGCAATCTTTCTCAACATATTTAGACAGCTCTGGATCATGTTTTTCTGGGGCCGTGGGAGAGAGGTCAGCAGCAGGTAAACCTCGCACTATCTCCCTATCGTCCATTTCAGCCGGGCAATCTGTGTGGTTCAATCTTTGGGATGTAATAGGTCGCACATCATTCTGCAGCATTTCACTGTGTAGGACTGCGCTATTCATTGAGAGTGACGTGGGCTGCTGCAAAAGGATTTTGTCTATTCTCCTATTCCTCCATTAGAGCTTTGACAGCATAATATAGCTCCGCCAGAGTCCCCAACTGTCCAGATAGTTAACATGCAGAAAGAGGTATCGCCTAATCCAGCAAAATGTCCCCTGTTCGTTAGAACAAGCTGGATGGTTTAGTATCAAGTAGATACATTGCAGATTGTAAATAGTTCAGTCAGAGCTACCAGTTTTTTCAGCCATCTTTGGCCTTTGCCCGGACATGCCCCCGAATACTGACAAATTTCATCAGTATTTTATTGGATTTCTTGAAATTTCGTGGTGCATTAGTTAGAATATTTAAATTGTGAAAAACATTTTGATTAAAAAAAAAAAATACATTGATTTTTAAAAATAATATTGTATTTATTTTTAAATGAGTGCCAGAAACCTTCCAAGCCCTTGGAAGTGATGATAAATTGGCTGGATGGTGCCAAAAATGCTGAGACATGTATTACTAACACAATAGTGTCCATCTTTAGAAACAATTTCTTTATTAACATAAGGTAGCATGAATTGTACATTTATTTTCAGTTTGCAAGCTTGGTCAAGGTGTGATTACTTGACTGTAATATTTACATCATCTTTATGAAGTAAGACAAAATTCCTGAAAAACGTTGTATAACAATATAGATTACATAAACATTTTATTTAAAAAAACTGTGCAAAAAATGTCTTAGTTGTGGAAAATTCCACATGTGTAGAAACATCTAATTTTGATGATATCTGCATCTGTTCTCTGAGTCTTTTCAAAGCTCAGGGTCACCTCTTTGTATCTAAAAAGGAATACAAAAGTTCCAAAGTTTAATATAGTTTAAGACCACAGTAAGGCTTCTATGTGCTATGATCTTGCTCACATGATACAGAGCTACTATAGCTCTAAGACACACGTTCTATGTAAAATATCTACCCCAAGCCATAACTCATTCAAAAGATATTTTATTCCATCCAGTTTAACATATTAGAAATTCTGAGTAGGACTGGGCATTTAACACTGTAAATTAAAATGAAACATTGCACTTGCAAACATTGATTAATTTAATTGTTTTTTCTTTAGTGAGGAATAGTTATACCAGTGCATAATAAAGCAAATACGTACTTGTCTATTATCTGCATTTCTTTTTCTTTACATAAATCAGTGTTTATATTTTATAAGTGTGAATTATTATCGATATTACAATAGCATGCAGTGACAAAATGTTCATAATTCAAAATGCTCTTAAACTGTAAAGTATATACAGTATGCTTCTATATAATATTATTACAACATTACTTTTCCAAAGATAATTTATTTAACACAAATGTTCTGCCTCGCTGTGAATATTTTTTAAACATTATACTTGTATCAAAATAAAAAGTATTCAAGTGCAATTATAATAATGAGTGATTTAGTTCTGTTCTATTCAAATGTAGCTACTTTATGGATTTCAAATTACAGGTGGCTGATTATAAATTACACCCATCCATAATCTTTTGAAATGAGGGTAAATACACATTGTACTTGTGTGGAAATATGTATTGGCTTTTATGCTTCTCTGCTGAATTAAAGAATATGCATTTTGTTAACATATATTCGGCAGTAGTTCCTTGGCAGTAGTTCCTTGGCAATATCAGCATTGCACCAGCAACTCACAAGAGCTGCTGGTGCAACGCTGCCCCCTGCAGACTCAGCAGGGGGTGTCAATCAACCCGATTGTACTTGATCAGGTTGATTTCCGGTGATGTCTGTCCGCCTGCTCAGAGCAGGCGGACAGGTTATGGAACAGCGGTCTTTGTGACCGCTGCTTCATAACAGCTGTTTCTGGTGAGCCTGCAGGCTCGCCAGAAACATGGGGCAACAAGCTCCATTTGAGCTTGATACATATGCCCCAAGGTCTGAAATGTAGGGGGGGGGGCAGTTCAGTTGAGGACTTTGTATGTCAGAGTGAGGATTTTGTGTTTAATCCTGGAGGCAAAAGGAAGCCAGTGAAGGGATTGGCAGAGAGGTGCAGCAGATGAAGAGGGGGGGGGGCGTGTAAGGAAGATGAGCCTGGCAGAGGCATTCATTGTGGATTGTAAAGGAATTAGGTGGCAGCTAGGGAGACCAGAGAGGAGTTGCAGTAGTCGAGGCGGGAAAGGATTAGAGAATGGATTAAAATCTTAGTTGTGTCTTGTGTAAGGAAAAGTCTAATTTTAGAGATGTTTTCAAGGTGGAAGCGGCAGGCTTTAGCCAAGGACTGAATGTGAGGAGTGAAAAAAAGGTCTGAGTCAAGTGTGACCCCAAGACATCGGGCATGCAGGGTAGGGGTAATGATGGAGTTATCAACAGTTATAGAGAAATGGGGGGTGAAGATTTTTGAAGAAGGGGGAAAAATAAGGGGCTCAGTTTTGGAGAGATTTAGCTTAAGATAGTGAGAGGACATCAAAGATGAGATATGAGAAAGACAGTTAGTGACACGGGTTAGCAAGGAAGGAGATAGGTCTGGTGCATAGAGGTAGATTTGGGTGTCATCAGCATACAAATCATATTGAAACCCATGGGACTTTTTAAAGGAATTTAATGATGACTCGTAGATTGAAAAGAGTAAGGGACTGAGGATAGAGCCTTGAGGTACCACAACAGAAAGTGGTAACAGGGCAGAGGATGCTTCAGAGAAGACTGCACTAAAAGTTGGATTAGATATATAGGAAGAGAACCATGAGAGTGCTGTGTCGCAAATGCCAAAGGATTGGAGGGTTTGGAGCAAAAGAGGGTGGTCGACAGTATCAAAGGCTGCAGACAGATCAAGAAGGATAAGCAGAGAGAAGTGGCCTTAGGATTTTGATGTAAGTAGGTTATTGGTAACCTTAACAATTGCTATCTCTGTGGAGTGATAGGGTTGAAATCCAGATTGCAGTGGGTCAAGGAGGGAGTTTAGTGTAAGGAAATGGGATAGACATGCCTATACTAGCATTTCAAGAAGCTTTAAATGCAAGAGGGAGTAGGGAAATAGGGCAGTATTTGGATGGGAAGGTCCATTAAAAATCTAGAACAGTGTATGGATTTGCATTTACAATTTGGTTGCAAGGTTTTCAAGAGGCTGCCAAAGTGTTGCTGTACAGAAAAACCTGGTACCATCTTTGTACAGGAAAACTGTACATATCCCCTGGCACAGAAAGATAAATCACATCCATAGAGAAGTAGCTTTATTTTTTTCTGACGTGGCTGCAAGCTTAGCTTTTGTAGATTGCAAAAAGTCAGAAAGAATAAGCAAATAGATGACTTGTAAATCCCAATAAGCAATATAAGTGAACAAAAATGTGATTATAGTGCACCGTCAAAGGATATATATTCTGTGTTAAAAGTCCCAAATTAGATGAAAATTTAGTTTAAAGCGTTTCAATCTCCAAGAGAGTAAATTAAATAATAGTGCAGTTCTATTGATGCAATTTATCATTACTGCAACAATGGAAACATACTCACATTTTTTTGAGCTTATGACCAAGCTCAGAGTATAACTTCTCAAATGAATCTCCCTCCTTGGAGATAAAGAAGTGGATATTAGACTTGTTCGATTCGGAAATTCGGAAAATTTGGAAAATTCGGCGATTCGGATCGAACCGAATTTCCGAATTAAAATGTTGCCGAATTTTCCGAATCGAATCGAATCGATTCGTAAATTCAGATGGCCATTGGGATTACACTAGTATTATACAGTATGTTAGGTTAACACCTAACACTTACCGAATTGCCGAATTTCCGAACCGAATCGAACCAAATCGAACCGAAAACAGCCGAATTTCTTTGAATCAGAATAAATCCAAATGAATCCGAAACTAATCGATTCGAAATTTTTCAAATTCGAATCGATCCGAACCGAAATTCGAAAAATTCCAAATCGATCCGAACCGAACCAAATTTTTTTCGCCATGCACATGTCTAGTTGATATGCCTTGATATTTCACACAGCCACTATTATTTCAGCGGTTTACTTGCTCTGCTTTTACAAATCCCCACCCTCTGTGTGACGTCATCTTTTCTCTGATGATCATTTCGCCATACAGCTTGACTTTTCATAGATAGTCATTGCTTAAAGGCTTCTAATACTTTCTATGGGATGAGAAAATGTCTATTGAGGCATAACGCGCCATTGGAAGCAGTCGATAAACAAAATTGCTTCCAACAGCATTTTTATCGGTTTTTGACCTATTTCACAAAAGGACATCTAATACATTTTGAAATACAGAATGGTTCCATAGTTATATTTAAAGGGATATAACTTATATCCCTTTAAAATACATTAGTTTACTCTTCACTTGTCAAGAAATGAAAATGGGTTACTCAAGTACATTATATTTGCTAGGTTATAGGTTTTAAAATCTCAAATAAATATACACCCTTTAAATTGTTACCACTCATTTCCCTTTCTGCCCAAAGTGCTTAATACCTTTTTTTTTTTTTTACATGATTCTGTGTTGTCTTTCCAAATCTATGCATTTTTATGTACTGCAGGAAAAATGCAATTGCTTATTTATTTGACTGCACACTGAGCTGACAGCAGTAAGAGTAAACAATGCCTGGAAAAGAAATCTCCCTATCCTTGCAGTGCCAATTTACTTTTATTAATATACTTTAAAATATTGGAGTGTCATATTTATATTAATAAAATATTAACTATATGTGTCACTATTTGACACTGGAAATTTATGAAAATGTAATATGCAAATATTAAAGTGGATTGCATGGAACATATAGCTAACACCACTGAGTACCAAGGAAATTTGCCATTTAATTCTGCTTTTCTAGAAATGTACAAAACCATTTTTCCAAAAACATTTATAAATACTTATGTAGTCTTTTTGAATAATTTACCGATTAGGGTAAATGCTCTCAAAATTAGCCCATTTCTACAGTAATAGCATGACTCATTTAAGGTATCATCTGATTGGTTGATAAGGATAACTATTTCTCATTGACTTTTATTTTTTTAAAATATATTTCGGCTTTTCTAGGAGGTAAAATATTGGGGGATGCATGTTTTGAGATATATATATATATATATATATATATATATATATATATATATATATATATATATATATATAATGTACCTCCCAACTTTCCCAGATATTGTCTGATTGTCATAGGTTCAGAGGTCTTTACAGCAGATTCCCCCATCATATCTTAGTTTCCATTAACTTCTCCCGCACCTTTCTGACTCTCCAGGACTCAGCCAGACCCCACCCATGAAACGCCCAGAGTGCTCATGATATACCTAGGGCTCAGCTGCTCACACACACAGATCCCACCTCATCTCCCTGTCCAAGAAAGCTCCAGGAAATGTAAGCCACATTAAATGCACCACATTGCCAATCCAGAGCAGCTAGCCCTTCTGAATTTTAAAGGAACTGTTGCAGAATATATGTTAACAAAATGCATATTCTTTAATTCAGCAGAGAAGCATAAAAGCCAATACATATTTCCACACAAGTACAATGTGTATATAACCTCATTTCAAAAGATTATGGATGGGTGTAATTTATAATCAGCCACCTGTAATTTGAAATCCATAAAGTAGCTACATTTGAATAGAACAAAACTAAATCACTCATTATTATAATTGCACTTGAATACTTTTTATTTTGATACAAGTATAATGTTTAAAAAATATTCACAGCGAGGCAGAACAATTGTGTTAAATAAATTATCTTTGGAAAAGTAATGTTGTAATAATATTATATAGAAGCATACTGTATATACTTTACAGTTTAAGAGCATTTTGAATTATGAACATTTTGTCACTGCATGCTATTGTAATATCGATAATAATTCACACTTATAAAATATAAACACTGATTTATGTAAAGAAAAAGAAATGCAGATAATAGACAAGTACGTATTTGCTTTATTATGCACTGGCATAACTATTCCTCACTAAAGAAAAAACAATTAAATTAATCAATGTTTGCAAGTGCAATGTTTCATTTTAATTTACAGTGTTAAATGCCCAGTCCTACTCAGAATTTCTTTCCCCTGGTGCCAACTATGTAGTGAAAAATAAAAGACTTTCACAAACATTCAATTAATTCTCTTTCATGCTGTTTATTTTTAATATCTTAAAGATCACATTTTTTACCATTCTTAAACTGATCAGTAAAGCCAAACATATTCAGAATGGTTACCAGTGTAGAATGATGTAATACCATACTAACGGCTAGATTTAGAGTTCTGAGGCCAAAGGGGTGCGTTAGCTACGCATGCTTTTTTTCTCCCGCACCTTTTAAATACCGCTGGTATTTAGAGTTCACAGAATGGCTGCGTTAGGCTCCAAAAAGGGAGCGTACAGGCATATTTACCGCCACTGCAACTCTAGATACCAGCGTTGCTTATGGACGCGGCCAGCTTCAAAAACGTGCTCGTGCACGATTCCCCCATAGAAAACAATGGGGCTGTTTGAGCTGAAAAAAAACCTAACACCTGCAAAAAAGCAGCGTTCAGCTCGTAATGCAGCCCCATTGTTTGCTATGCGGAAACACCTCCTAAGTCTGCACCTAACACCCTAACATGAACCCCGAGTCTAAACACCCCTAACCTTACACTTATTAACCCCTAATCTGCCGCCCCCCGCTATCGCTGACCCCTGCATATTATTATTAACCCCTAATCTGCCACTCCGTACACCGCTGCCACCTACATTATAGCTATGTACCCCTAATCTGCTGCGCCTAACACCGCCGACCCCTATATTATATTTATTAACCCCTAATCTGCCCCCTCAACGTCGCCTCCACCTGCCTACACTTATTAACCCCTAATCTGCCGAGCGGACCGCACCGCTACTATAATAAAGTTATTAACCCCTAATCCGCCTCACTCCCGCCTCAATAACCCTATAATAAATAGTATTAACCCCTAATCTGCCCTCCCTAACATCGCCGACACCTAACTTCAATTATTAACCCCTAATCTGCTGACCGAATCTCGCCGCTACTGTAATAAATGGATTAACCCCTAAAGCTAAGTCTATCCCTAACACTAACACCCCCCTAAGTTAAATATAATTTAAATCTAACGAAATAAATTAACTCTTATTAAATAAATTATTCCTATTTAAAGCTAAATACTTACCTGTAAAATAAACCGTAATATAGCTACAATATAAATTATAATTATATTATAGCTATTTTAGGATTTATATTTATTTTACAGGTAACTTTGTATTTATTTTAACCAGGTACAATCCGCCTCACTCCCGCCTAAAATAAAAAGCTAAAATAATTACAAATTTACCTGTAAAATAAATCCTAACCTAAGTTACAATTAAAGCTAACACTACACTATCAATAAATTAATTAAATAAAATACCTACAATTATCTACAATTAAACCTAACACTACACTATCAATAAATGAATTAAATACAATATCTACAAATAAATACAATGAAATAAACTAACTAAATATTACAACAATTTTAAACTAATTACACCTACTCTAAGCCCCCTAATAAAATAACAAAGCCCCCCAAAATAAAAAAATGCCCTACCCTATTCTAAATTAAAAAAGTTCAAAGCTCTTTTACCTTACCAGCCCTGAACAGGGCCCTTTGCGGGGCATGCCCCAAAGAATTCAGCTCTTTTGCCTGTAAAAAAAACCACATACAATACCCCCCCCCAACATTACAACCCACCACCCACATACCCCTAATCTAACCCAAACCCCCCTTAAATAAACCTAACACTAAGCCCCTGAAGATCTTCCTACCTTATCTTCACCATGCCAGGTTCACCGATCCGTCCTCAGAAGTCTTGATCCAAGCCTCGGAAGTGTTGATCCAAGCCCAAGCGGGGGGCTGAAGAGTGACGTCCATCCTCGGGCTGAAGTCTGGATCCAAGCGGCGGCTGAAGAAATCCATCATCGGGCTGAAGTCGGAAGTCCATCATCGGGATGAAGTCTTCTATCAAGCAGCATCTTCAATCTTCTTTCTTCCAGAGCGGAGCGGAGCCATCTTCTTCCCAGCCGACGTGGATCCATCCTCTTCTAACGACGCCTACTAGCTGAATGACGGTTCCTTTAAATGACGTCATCCAAGATGGCGTCTGTCGAATTCCGATTGGCTGATAGGATTCTATCAGCCAATCGGAATTAAGGTAGGAAAATTCTGATTGGCTGATGGAATCAGCCAATCAGATTGAGCTTGTATTCTATCGGCTGATCGGAACAGCCAATAGAATGCGAGCTCAATCTGATTGGCTGATCGGATCAGCCAATCGGATTGAACTTGAATCTGATTGGCTGATTCCATCAGCCAATCAGAATTTTCCTACCTTAATTCCGATTGGCTGATAGAATCCTATCAGCCAATCGGAATTCGGCGGACGCCATCTTGGATGACGTCATTTAAAGGCTAGTAGGCGTCGTTAGAAGAGGATGGATCCGCGTCGGCTGGGAAGAAGATGGCTCCGCTCCGCTCCGGAAGAAAGAAGATTGAAGATGCTGCTTGATAGAAGACTTCATCCCGATGATGGACTTCCGACTTCAGCCCGATGATGGATTTCTTCAGCCGTCGCTTGGATCCAGACTTCAGCCCAAGGATGGACGTCACTCTTCAGCAACCCGCTTGGGCTTGGATCAACACTTCCGAGGCTTGGATCAAGACTTCCGAGGATGGATCTGTGAACCTGGCATGGTGAAGATAAGGTAGGAAGATCTTCAGGGGCTTAGTGTTAGGTTTATTTAAGGGGGGTTTGGGTTAGATTAGGGGTATGTGGGTGGTGGGTTGTAATGTTGGGGGGGGGTATTGTATGTGTTTTTTTTACAGGCAAAAGAGCTGAATTATTTGGGGCATGCCCCGCAAAGGGCAGTGTTCAGGGCTGGTAAGGTAAAAGAGCTTTGAACTTTTTTAATTTAGAATAGAGTAGGGCATTTTTTTATTTTGGGGGGCTTTGTTATTTTATTAGGGGGCTTAGAGTAGGTGTATTTAGTTTAAAATTGTTGTAATATTTTTCTAATGTTTGTAAATATTTTTTTATTTTTTGTAACTTAGTTCTTTTTTATTTTTTGTACTTTAGTTAGTTTATTTAATTGTATTTATTTGTAGGTATTTTATTTAATTAATTTATTGATAGTGTAGTGTTAGGTATAATTGTAGATAATTGCAGGTATTTTATTTAATTAATTTATTGATAGTGTAGTGTTAGGTTTAATTGTAACTTAGGTTAGGATTTATTTTACAGGTAATTTTGTAATTATTCTAACTAGGTAACTATTAAATAGTTCTTAACTATTTAATAGCTATTGTACCTGGTTAAAATAAATACAAAGTTGCCTGTAAAATAAATATCAATTCTAAAATAGCTACAATATAATTATTATTTATATTGTAGCTATATTAGGGTTTATTTTACAGGTAAGTATTTAGATTTAAATAGGAATAATTTATTTAATAAGAGTTAATTTACTTCGTTAGAATAAAATTATATTTAACTTAGGGGGGTGTTAGGGTTAGTGTTAGAATTAGCTTTAGGGGTTAAAAAATTTATTAGAGTAGCGGTGAGCTCCGATCGGCAGATTAGGGGTTAATACTTGAAGTTAGGTGTCGGCGATGTTAGGGAGGGCAGATTAGGGGTTAATACTATTTATTATAGGGTTATTGAGGCGGGAGTGAGGCGGATTAGGGGTTAATAACTTTATTATAGTAGTGGTGCGGTCCGCTCGGCAGATTAGGGGTTAATAAGTGTATGCAGGTGGAGGCGACGTTGAGGGGGGCAGATTAGGGGTTAATAAATATAATATAGGGGTCGGCGGTGTTAGGCGCAGCAGATTAGGGGTACATAGCTATAATGTAGGTGGCAGCGGTGTACGGAGCGGCAGATTAGGGGTTAATAATAATATGCAAGGGTCAGCGATAGCGGGGGCGGCAAATTAGGGGTTAATAAATATAATATAGGGGTCGGCGGTGTTAGGGGCAGCAGATTAGGGGTTCATAGGGATAATGTAGGTGGCAGCGGTGTGCGGTCGGCAGATTAGGGGTTAAAAAATTTTAATAGAGTGGCGGCGATGTGGGGGGACCTCGCTTTAGGGGTACATAGGTAGTTTATGGGTGTTAGTGTACTTTAGAGCACAGTAGTTAAGAGCTTTATAAACCGGCGTTAGCCCAGAAAGCTCTTAACTACTGTTTTTTTTCTGCGGCTGGAGTTTTGTCGTTAGATTTCTAACGCTCACTTCAGCCACGGCGTTAGAAAGATCCCATTGAAAAGATAGGATACGCAATTGATGTAAGGGGATCTGCGGTATGGAAAAGTCGCGGCTGCAAAGTGAGCGTTAGACCCTTTCCTGACTGACTCCAAATACCAGAGGGCGGTAAAAACCAGCGTTAGGAGCCTCTAACGCTGGTTTTGACGGCTACCGCCCAACTCTAAATCTAGCCGTAAGTTATCTTGCATCTTTCAGCGAGAGACAAATATATATCTGTAGGTTGCACTAAGTTGCTACTTTGCAAAAATGCTATTGTGGGTTTTAAGACAAAAAAAATTATGCAAAAAATGTAACAATGTTCACATTCTGAAAAGCGTGGCACATCCACTATGTATTTCACACCGTTATTTACTAGACATGTGCATTTACGGTATATTCCAATGAATGCAAATAATTTTCCATTCATTTGAAAAATGAGCATCCATTCTAATGAATAAATGAACATACAAATACAAGTTAGCTGATTTGTTTATGGAAAAAGTATTTTATGCAGATGAGAAAGGCTTAAAATGTACAGTTTTAAGCTATTCTGTTAACTATTCCAACAATGCCCCTATCAGTTGATCCCTGTGTAAGCAAATAAGCTTCAATATTTTTTTTTAAAGATCTTTTTTTGTGCTGCTGCTAGTTAGTAGCAAAAGTACTAGCACCACTTTAACTTCATTAAAGGGACACTGAACCCACATTTTTTTCTTTCATTATTCAGATAGAGCATGCAATTTTAAGCAACTTTCTAATTTATTCTTAATATCAATTTTTCTTTGTTCTCTTGCTATCTTTATTTTAAAAGCAGGAATGTAAATCTTAGAAGCCAGCCCATTTTATGTTCAGCACCATGGATAGCGCTTGCTTATTGGAGGCTGACATTTACCCACCAATAAGCAAGCATAACCCAGGTTCTCAACCAAACATGGGCCGGCTCCTATGCATCACATTACTGCTTTTTAAATAAAGATAGCAAGAGAACAAAGAAAAATTGATAATGGGAGTAAATTAGAAAGTTGCTTATAATTGCTTGCTCTATCTGAATCATGAAAGAAAAAAATGTGGGTTTAGTGTCCCTTTAAGTTTAAGCTGCTGTCCAGCTGCTTTTCTGTTGCCCTTAATATGTTTCCCATTGGAAATAAGGGGATAAGGAATTTCCAGTAATGAACCAGCAATACTGAAATAAATCTTATGAAATTAACAACCCTTTGAAATAGATTTGGAGGAAACTATAGAAAATGTTAAAATTATTTGCCTGAAATTAATATTATGAGTGTGCTTTCATTTCAAGTGACAATTATTGCATTAGTCAGTCAATTCAATTTCAGTTATTTGCAATATATTGTTGTGACAATTTGCAGTAGTTTCTTTAATATATATCATTAATATTTTCTTATAAAAACAAAACATGAATCAAAGTATGCAATATAATGTATATGTATATTAGACTACAAAACTACAGGGAGTGCAGAATTATTAGGCAAATGAGTATTTTGACCACATCATCCTCTTTATGCATGTTGTCTTACTCCAAGCTGTATAGGCTCGAAAGCCTACTACCAATTAAGCATATTAGGTGATGTGCATCTCTGTAATGAGAAGGGGTGTGGTCTAATGACATCAACACCCTATATCAGGTGTGCATAATTATTAGGCAACTTCCTTTCCTTTGGCAAAATGGGTCAAAAGAAGGACTTGACAGGCTCAGAAAAGTCAAAAATAGTGAGATATCTTGCAGAGGGATGCAGCACTCTTAAAATTGCAAAGCTTCTGAAGCGTGATCATCGAACAATCAAGCGTTTCATTCAAAATAGTCAACAGGGTCGCAAGAAGCATGTGGAAAAACCAAGGCGCAAAATAACTGCCCATGAACTGAGAAAAGTCAAGTGTGCAGCTGCCAAGATGCCACTTGCCACCAGTTTGGCCATATTTCAGAGCTGCAACATCACTGGAGTGCCCAAAAGCACAGAGACATGGCCAAGGTAAGAAAGGCTGAAAGACGACCACCACTGAACAAGACACACAAGCTGAAACGTCAAGACTGGGCCAAGAAATATCTCAAGACTGATTTTTCTAAGGTTTTATGGACTGATGAAATGAGAGTGAGTCTTGATGGGCCAGATGGATGGGCCCGTGGCTGGATTGGTAAAGGGCAGAGAGCTCCAGTCCGACTCAGACGCCAGCAAGGTGGAGGTGGAGTACTGGTTTGGGCTGGTATCATCAAAGATGAGCTTGTCAAGCTCAACTCCCAGTCCTACTGCCAGTTTCTGGAAGACACCTTCTTCAAGCAGTGGTACAGGAAGAAGTCTGCATCCTTCAAGAAAAACATGATTTTCATGCAGGACAATGCTCCATCACACGCTTCCAAGTACTCCACAGCGTGGCTGGCAAGAAAGGGTATAAAAGAAGAAAATCTAATGACATGGCCTCCTTGTTCACCTGATCTGAACCCCATTGAGAACCTGTGGTCCATCATCAAATGTGAGATTTACAAGGAGGGAAAACAGTACACCTCTCTGAACAGTGTCTGGGAGGCTGTGGTTGCTGCTGCACGCAATGTTGATGGTGAACAGATCAAAACACTGACAGAATCCATGGATGGCAGGCTTTTGAGTGTCCTTGCAAAGAAAGGTGGCTATATTGGTCACTGATTTGTTTTTGTTTTGTTTTTGAATGTCAGAAATGTATATTTGTGAAGGTTGAGATGTTATATTGGTTTCACTGGTAAAAATAAATAATTGAAATGGGTATATATTTGTTTTTTGTTAAGTTGCCTAATAATTATGCTCAGTAATAGTCACCTGCACACACAGATATTCCCCTAAAATAGCTAAAACTAAAAACAAACTAAAAACTACTTCCAAAAATATTCAGCTTTGATATTAATGAGTTTTTTGGGTTCATTGAGAACATGGTTGTTGTTCAATAATAAAATTAATCCTCAAAAATACAACTTGCCTAATAATTCTGCACTCCCTGTAGAAAGGAAACCTGGATTTGAGATTTTCAGGTATATCTTTATATTGCTCTGTAATATTAAAAGGGACACTAAACCCAAAAGTTTTCTTTCATGATTCAGATAGAGTATACAATATTAAACAACATTCCAATTTAGTTCTATTATCTAATTTGCTTCATTCTTTAGATGCTGAAGAAATAGCAATGCACATTGGTGAGAAAAATCACATGAGGCATCTATGTGCAGCCACCAATCAGCAGCTACTGAGCCTATCTAGATATGCTTATCAGCAAAGGATATCAAGAGAATGACGCAAAATAGATAACAGAAGTAAATTAGAAAGTTGTTTAAAAGTGTATGCTCTTTCTAAATCATGAAAGAAAAAAATTGGGTTTCGTGTCCCTTTAAAGTTCTGCAAAATGGTAGTTATTTTAAAACATGTATATTGAATGGAGAATATACAGTATGTGATATTATATTTTTTTTAAAAATAACTTTAAAATAAACTTTGTGGTTAACACAAACTAGTATTTTCCAGGTTAACAAAAGTTATTTACATCCGTGATCTTAATTATAGGTAAACAGCCAAAACATTTGCTACTAATAGGTAGATATAGTGGCAAAGTGAATTAAAGGAATATAAAAGTCAAACTTGAAATGTGCTTGGGTGCATTTCAATTTGAAATAGAAGCATTTCTACAATATACAGTATATTCTTCCATTAACAAAAATGTTTCTAATAAAAGTTATCACTGTTTTTCCTGTGGCATATGCAGATATCCTGTGAGGTCAGTGCACCAGTATTCAAAAAACATGCCTGCGCAAAGAACTGTCAGTGGTGTATATTACTTTGTGAAGACATCATTTGAGTCATACAAGCCATTGCTGAATCTCAAGGGTCTTCACAGAATATGTGCATATGCAGACAAAAACAGTAATTACTTTTACTAGAAATATTTTTGCTTATGGAAGTATAATGCAAAAATGCTTCAATTTCAAATTTAAATGCACCCATGCACATTTTCAATTGTGACCTTTCTATCCCTTTAAGTACTTGTCACGAGTAGTTGCACCCTATTTGAACATATTTCAATATATATATCAATTTTAGTTTGCAGTTGTATTTTAAAATCTTTAAATATTTGTATTTTTGTATTATCTTTGTTTCTTTAACTGTTATATTAAGTTTTGTAAATGGATTCTAGCTCTGTCACTTACATAATTTATACAAAATAATTCAGTCTAGTATATGTCAGAATGTTGATTAGGTGGAATACCGGTTATTTTATTACAGGTTTTTTAATATAGAGCATTTAAAACTGGTGTTAGCCTCTCCCATATTTATGCTATGATTATGGTTTAATTAAAAATGCAATAGACACTAGAGGATTCCATTAGATTGTTGTTTTTATGGACTTTTATATCTAATAAATTCAGTTTACCATGTACCATGTTTCGGTTTAATCTGAATTTTAGATTGTATACAGGTTGAGACAGTCTTAATCTTCCCTTGGATAGCGAGTTTGCAATGATTCAAGATTGACCTACTAGGGGCTAGATTACAAGTGGAGCGATATCGTTAGCATGAGAAGTGTAAATGTGATCGTGAGATTGTGGTGTTCTTTATGCTCAAATCCATATTACAAGTGACGAGCTGTTTGTTGTGTTTTTTTTTACAGTAATGTTAGTTTTTTTAATGCAATGTTAGGTTATTTTTTTATAGTTATTGTAGTTTTTAAAAAAAAATAATAATGGTAGGTTGTTGTTTTTTTCTCAGGTAAGTTTTTATTTTTTAAAGGTAGTTAGTTTTTTTGGTAAAGGTTGGGTTAATCTATTTTGGGTTAACTTAGGGGGTGTTAGATTAAGGGGTTTAGATGTTAGTGACTTACTTTGTGGTGAGGGCTGGCAGTTTAGGAGTTAATAGTTTAGTTGGTTTGTTTGTGGGGGCTGGTATTTTAGGTAGTTTAGTGGGTTACTTTGTGATGTGTGGGGGCTGGTGGTATAGAGGTTAATAGTGTAGTGGAGACTTTACGATGTGGGAGGGTGGTGGTTTAGGAGTTAATAGTGTAGTGGAGACTTTACGATGTGGGAGGGTGGTGGTTTAGGAGTTAATAGTGTAGTGGAGACTTTACGATGTGGGAGGGTGGTGGTTTAGGAGTTAATAGTGTAGTGGAGACTTTACGATGTGGGAGGGTGGTGGTTTAGGAGTTAATAGTGTAGTGGAGACTTTACGATGTGGGAGGGTGGTGGTTTAGCAGTTAATAGTGTAGTGGAGACTTTGCGGTGGACTATGGTGGCGCTTTAGGGGTTATTAGAGTAGGGAGTATCACAAAATTGCTTGGGCATTTGTCTCCCTCTTACCTACTCCATCCCCCAGACACCAATGCATGCAAGCAGTACAGGTTGTCACAAAACCAGTAATCAGTTTCTTCTTTCGTCAGGCTGTAGTCTCAGAAGATACACAAATCAGAAGTAGAAATATGAATGTGCAATTCATAGGTACAAAAAGTGGATCTCATTTTTATAAACTGATATATTGTTAATATCTTTGGGTAGTTTTGCAGATATTTGTTGATTGGAGAGTAATCATACAGTACTATTTAATAGATTGGTTCCTTTACTGAAGGGTTCAAAATGAAAATGGTTTGCACTTACTTGAGGAATTGGGGAAAAGAGAGCACAGAAATCTAATTCAAGCTAAACTTTGTAGAAATGAAATTGAGAAGGTCATATTAAAGTTGTCCTTGTGAAAATCTTTTATCTGCAAAAACTGGCAAATAATAGTGCTTTTTTGTCTTCATGATTACCTACCATTTTAGGTCATATCACAAAACACTGTACAAACAACATTTTTCAGAACTCTATAAAAGCAAAGAAAAAACAGATCTGAGTATCTTGCTTTCCTGCAGAAATATGTTTACAACTAGTTGTATAAATTTATGAGCATCACCACTGTTTAAAATATCCAATAACAGTATACTGTTTAAGAAGTGCTAGCAGGTACCTCGTTTATTTTCATTCTGTGGAGCATAAACATTATAAAACAATGTTTTAAGACAACAATAGCCTGCGTGCCTTTAGAAAAGACCTGGAATTTAGCTCTTTTTAGGGGAAGTCAATTTATCTAACATTTAAACGCATAAAGCTTAGTTGCATGGCAATAAAAAATGTGTTTCTGCTCTGTTTTGGGAAATGATACTCTACCTGCAATTTTTCTTCCTATACTTTAGAACATAGCACTAAACAGGTTAGGAGGCAGCTATGCATTGTATTTTCTTAGCAGCAAAATAATTGATTACAATAGATCAGCTCTTCTTTTTTTAATGATAAGTCTATGGTAATAAATTACAGTGTAAAGCCGTGTTTCCTTGAGCAACTGTGTGAGTAATAATTCCAAGTGACTCTTTTGAACTAGAATATTCATTGTTAAAGAAATACAGTACTTAGAAAACAAAAATAACATTTAATTTTATGCTAAAACTTCTACATTTAGGGCTAGATTACAAGTGGAGCGCTAATTTATTATGAGCCCGTAAACAGGCAAATTCCCCCCTTTGCGGGTACACAATAAATAGCCAGCCAATACAATTGGCTGGTTAATGTTAAAGCAAGCTAGTGGTAGCAATTAGCACTCACAACATTAACCAGAGATCCCTGGTTAATTTTAAAAGATGTGCCCCAATTGCCCCCAAAGTCAAGTGTGCATATTATTAATAAAAATAAAAAAAAATGTCCATCTTGAATTTTTATAAAAATAACCGCATAAAGCAGTGTTCAGGGGTTAAAGTGAGCGGGTAAGGGGTGTTAGAAAAAAAACGGCACTGAAAAGTGCCTTTACATAGTGGTCTATGAGGACTGTGTTATTCCTCAATATATATATATATATATATATATATATATACACACTTATTTACATAAATATTTATGTGTTTATATGTGTATATACACATATAAACACAAAAATATATATGTATATATTCATATACCTATATATTTACTCTTTGCAGCCCACAGCTGCACAACTTACCCCCTTCGCTGTGCTAGGTTTTCAGCCGTGTCTCATGGAATGAGAATGAGGCTCCCATTGGAGCCTATGGAAGCTCGCTTTTGTGAGTGCAAAGTTTCCCTGCAATGTGCGTGCAAGGTTGCGTTCACATTGTGGCTAACTTGTAATACCAGAGCACATTGCCAAAATGCAATTTTGCACTCCACTCTTAATCTGGCCCTTAATAATTATATATTAGATAGTATCAAAATAACAAGAGTATCGCAGTATGCAGTAATAACTTTTTATTGGACTAACAATATAGTAAAAGAAAAGCTTTTAAAAGTTTTCTCTCTTCCTCGGGCCTAAAGCAATACTGATCAATATGAGGAAACTCTCTAAAGCTTGCCTATTACTATGTATTGTTAGTCCAATGAAAAGGTATTACTGCATACTGCAATACTATTGATATTTTGATAAGCTGAAGGTCAGGATTGCAAAGAGATTATGGGCTAAATTACAAGTGGAGAGCTAAATTATCATGTGCACAAATGGGGCAGATTTGCAGGCGCATGATAATGAATCAGCCATTACAGGTGGCTGGTTATTGCTACCGCAACCAGAGATCAGATAATTTTATAAATGTGTACCTAAATGACCCCAAAATACAGTCTAGCATATTTCATTACAAAATAAAGATAGCAGCATCTTTATTGTTTAATAATATTACTGCAGTAGGCAGTATTTTGGGACTAAAGTTTTTGGGAGTGGGTTGTTAGAAAAAAAACGTCACTGAAAAGTGCCTTCACATTGCGGGGAACTGTGTATTTCCTGTAAGTATATATGTATATGCTTAAATAAATAAATATATATATATATATATATATATATATTTATATTTATGTGTAAATATGAGTGTATATAATATACTGTATATATATATAAAAATTTAAAATTGCTGCCATCACTGCGCTACTTTTCCCTTGCTGCGCTAAAAATCTGATGCTGTCTCTGACGGCATCAGAACAAAGCTCCCATAGGAGCCCATGGAAGTGCACTCTCGTGAGCACAATGCTTGCCAACAATGTGAGCACGAGGTTGTGTTTGCATTGCTGTGAACTTGTAATACCTGTGTATATTAGCATGTGCTGGTATTACACAGTGGAGCGCAACAGGTGCGGAACTAAAGGGGGTGAAGAGGTTGCAACTGCGAATGGGCCCCCGAGGGTAAGGCACAACTTAAAAAAAAAATAAAAAAAATACCCATTGGTGTTTATGTGTGTGTATGTATGTATGTGACTGTGTGTGTATTTATGCATGTATGTGTGTATGTATGTATGTGACTGTGTGTGTATTTATGCATGTATGTGTGTATGTATGTATGTGACTGTGTGTGTATTTATGCATGTATGTGTGTATGTATGTATGTGACTGTGTGTGTATTTATGCATGTATGTGTGTATGTATGTGGAACCAGCAAATTACAGACCTTGTTACTACAGCATGGGGGCAGGGGGTAAACAGTGTCATTATACAGTACCACTATATACAGTACGGGGGGGCTGGACCATGCCACATACTACTGTGGTCACTTTATAAAGTACTGGGGCGGGTAGGGTTAGGCCAGCCATATCACCGGCAGATTACAGACTGCGTCACTAACTCACTATATACAGTACTGGTGGACTGGTGGATTAAACAGTGCCACTATATACAGTAATAGGGGGTCAGGCCATCTCACAGACTGTGGGCACAGGGTACCTCCTTTTGCAGACATGTAATCTGATTCACATTTTTTTTTCTGTGTTAAAGGGACACTATACCCAAACATTTTCTTTCATGATTAAGGTAGAGAATATAATTTTAAACAGCATTCTAATTTACTTCTATTACCTAATTTGCTTTATTCTTTAGATATACTTTAATGAAGAAATAGCAATGCACACAGTGAACCAATCACAGGAGGCATCTATGTGCAGCTACCAATCAGCAGCTACTAAGCACATCTAGATATGCTTTTCAGCAAAGAATATCAAGAGAATGAAGCAAAATAGATAATAGAAGTAAATTAGAAAGTTGTTTATAATTGTATGCTCTTTCTAAATCATGAAAGAAAAAAATTTAGGTTTCATGTCCCTTTAAATGTTAAAAAAAAAAGATATTTATCAAATTCACCTTTTTTTGGGGGGGGGACACTTCTTATATTCTTGCACCTGGGTGCTGTGGTTTCTAGTTACGCCTCTGGAGCGCAAATATCACTTTAATGAAAGCAATATTTAGAACTCCAGTTGTAATATGGCCCTATATCTTCTTTGAAAAATAGAATGGTCCCAATAAGGTTTTAATGTTTCAGTTAGAATCTGTGAAGTCTGTAACTAAAGAGGAATTGGGAATTACTATTTCAGATGTTTTAAAATTTGGTAGACAATGCGCAGTGCAGTCAGTAGGGCCAGTCGAATATTTGGTTGTATTGGGAAAGGTATTAGTAGCAGAAATAGCAGGGTTCTTATGCCACTTTATAGATCGCTAGCTAAGCCAAATCTGGAATATTGTGTACAGTTCTGGAGACTATGGGATCAATTTATCAAGCTCTGTACAGAAGTTATGAAGCAGCGGTTCATAACCGCTGCTCCATAAGCTGTCCGCCTCCTCTGAGACGTCGGACAGATATCAACCCAATCGAATACGATCGGGTTGATTGACACCCCCTGTTAGCGGCCAGATAGGCCACGAATCTGCAGGGGGCGGTATTGCACCAGCAGTTCACAAGAACTGCTGGTGCAATGATAAATGCCGACAGTGTATGCTGTCGGCATTTATCGATGTGCAGCGGACATGATACGCAACATTGTATCATGTCCGCTCGCACATTAATAAATTGACCCCCACGTCTACAGAAGGATATAAACAAACTAGAATCTGTCCAATGGAGGGCTACCAAAAATCTACATGGTCTAAAATATAAAACATACAAAGAAAGACTCCTTTATCTAAATATGTATAGTTTGGAGAAAATGGAAACAGGTGACATTTTAGAAACCTTCAAATATATAAAGGAACTTAATAAAGGGGAAGATGAAAGTATTTTCCATAAAAATAGAAATACCAAAACAATGTGTCACAATTTTAAGTTAGGGTAGAAGGCTCAGGAAAAATGTGAGGAACAGTTTTTTTTTACAGAAACGGTGGTAGATTCATGAAATTAACCTGCCAAAAGATGTGGTAAACACAGGGACTGTAAAAGAATTAAAAAAAATCCTGGAACATGCATAAGGCTGTCGTAAGAAAATAGTATTATATAACATGGGTAGATTTGATGGGCATTTGTGTTCTTATCCGCCGTCAAATTGTATATTTCTATAAGATGCTTGTGGTGTCTATTTGGTGAGTATACATTGCATTTTGATGCTTAACAGTGAACACGGACCCTGTGGGGACCACTGCCAGCTGACTTCAGGGAGACAGGTAGGCGTCTATGACGTACTCTGTGGACCTTGCAATGTAGTAATTGCTGGTAATATACATTAAAGGGACATGAAACCCAAACATTTTATTTCATGATTCAGATATAGAGAATACAATTTTAAACAACTTTCTAATTTACTTCTATTATCTAATCTGTTTCATTCTCTTTGTAATGGTTTCTAACTGAACACATGGATGAGCCAATCCCAATCAATATATATACGCAGCCACCAATCAACAGCTAGATCCTAGGTTCTCTGCTGCCCCTGAGCTTGTCTAGATAAACCTTTCAGCAAAGGATAACAAGAGAATGAAGCTAATTAAATAATAGAAGTAAATTGGAAAGTTGTTTAAAATTGTATTTTCTATCTGAATCACGAAATACTTTTTTGGGGTTTCATGTTCCTTTAAGCTTGTTTATTATTATAGTATATTATTTTATTATATTTTTTATTTTTGATTGTACCCTTAATTATTCTTCTTAAACGTGCATGAGGTGAGATTCAAGAGTACAGCAGTGATAAAAAATTATGTGTGAAAAAAATAATAATAATAATTAAGTTGCAACATTACATATTAGTGATTTATATTGAACACTGTTAGAGGTATCAGACAGGCTCATTTGAATGTAGCCAGTCAAAATGAGTAAGACCACTAATGTAAACTCAGTCTAAGGATTTAAAGTTCTGAGATTCCTCCAACTGTTTTTTCAGAAACACTGACATTAGCTCATTATTTTGCTTTTACTAATGATCATTGTTATCCTGTTTTAGCTTAACATAATGTGAGTAAACGGTTTTGCATATACAAATTTTACTTGAAGGCAAATATTACCTTTTATTCAGAGCGAGCGAATAATAGCACTTACTCTGTACAAGATTTTAATGTATTAGTTTGTTCCTATTCTTTTTTTTTTCTTTTCCTTTTTTGATGTAGAATGCAATTACATATCACGCAGGATAGTTTCATTTTGAATAAAGTTTAGCCACGGGCAATGTACGCAAGATATTGTTTCAAAGTACTTTTCAGTCTTATATTGTTACAATATAATGCAAAAAATTTTTTTTGTTGTTTTCGTTTTTTTTATTAGAAAGAGAATCTCTGCGGGGAAATATTTGACATTGATTAAAGTGAGCAATTTTGCATTGCAACACATATTAGACATGAACTCTGAAGGTTCTGTTCTGTGAATAACATAAAATTAAATTGTATTCTTATTTTTCAAAGTCTATCATTCTAAATATATATGATAATAAGGTCATTTTACATTGTGAATAATGACAATGAGAAACATAACTTGAGTTATTTGACCATCTATGTAATGTATGTTTTTTTCTGGGTACACTAGAATTATAAACAGATGTTTAACTTCTATATTCAAGCTATTATTTTTTTTTACCAGAAGCGCTATTGATTTTAAACTTGTTCTACTTTCTGCTAGGTTGGGTATCTGCGTTTTCTAAGACAAAGTGGATAAGAAATCAATATACAGGGCAGTGTAGGAATTGGGAATTAGATCAGAGCTGTTTTGGACATAGCAAAGATTAAATGGAAAACAAAACAACTCTGATTTTGAAAAGGAAACAAAACATTCCAAATAACGTTACTTGGTTTATATTCGACCAAATTCGCCTGCTAATTCATAGAAAGATATAGTTTGAAGTGACATAAAAGTCCCTAACCTGTAATACAGCAAAAAAGAACATAAGAGGCATTCTAAAGATGCATATACCTGAAGAGAAAAAAATGATTCCACTTGTAGAAAATGCTAACTGCACTGCTGGCTCCAGCATTTCCACTGTCCTCTGAATGCTTACTTTGGTGAATTAAAGGGACACTGAATCCCATTTTTTTACTTCCATGATTCAGATAGAGCATGAAATTTTAAGCAACTTTCTAATTTACTCCTATTATCATTTTATTCATTCTCTTGGTATCTTTATTTGAAATGCAAGAATGTAAGTTTAGATGCCGGCCATTTTTAGTGAATAAAAAAAAAGCCTAGATGCCTTCTTTTTCAAATAAAGATAGCAAGAGAACGAAGAAAATTTGATTATAGGAGTAAATTAGAAAGTTGTTTAAATTTGCATGCTATGGACTCTAGTTATGAAGCCGTCTACTTACCTGCATTCGCCGGCCCAATACGCTCGCCTAAGCTTGCCTACCATCCCCGCCGCGGACCTGAATACGTTCGCCAAAGTTATCAAAAAAGCTGTCAAGAAGCCGCGCACCAAGTACGGTGCGATGAGCAGCGGACTGTTGTTAACTAACAGTCATCAATCTCGCTGCTCATCTGCTTCTTCGCAGCTTTCTTGCTAGCCTGTCACTAAGCACCCACACTAAACTACACTGTTTTACCCTCTAAACCGCCGCTCCCGGAGCCCCCTGCACCTAAATAAAGTTATTACCCCCTAAACCGCCACTCCTGGACCCCACCGCAACTATAATAAATATATTAACACCTAAACCGCCGCTCCCGCACCCCACCACCACCTACATTATACCTATTAACTCCTATCCTGCCCCCCACTACACCGCTGCCACCTATATTCAAGTTATTAACCCCTATCCTGCGGATCCCGGACCCCGCCGCAACTAAATAAATTGTTTAACCCCTAAACCGCCACACCCGGAGCCCACCGCCACCTATATTAAAGTTATTAACCCCTATCCGGCCCCCCACTACACCGCCGCCACCTACATTAAACTCATTAACCCCTAAACCGGCGCTCCCGGACCCCGCTGCAACTAAATTAAATGTTTAACCCCTAAACCGCCGCTCCCAGACCCCACCGCCACCTATATTAAACTTATTAACCCCTAAACCTAAATCTAACACTAACACCCCCCTAACTTTAATATTATTTTAATAAATCTAAATTAAACTTACTATTATTAACTAAATTATTCCTATTTAAAACTAAATACTTACCTATAAAATAAACCCTAAGATAGCTACAATATAACTAATAATTATATTGTAGCTATTTTAGAATTTATTTTTATTTTACAGGCAACTTTGTATTTATTTTAACTAGGTAGAATAGTTATTAAATAGTTATTAACTATTTAATAACTACCTAGCTAAAATACTTACAAAATTACCTGTAAAATAAATCCTAACCTAAGTTACAATTAAACCTAACACTACACTATTATTAAATTAATTAAATAAATTAACTACAATTACCTAAAATTCAATTCAATTAAATAAACTAAACTATAGTACAAAAACCCCCACTAAATTACAGAAAATAAAAAAGAATTACAAGAAGTTTAAACTAATTACACCTAATATAAGCCCCCTAATAAAATAATAAAGCCCCCCAAAATAAAAAAAATGCCCTTCCCTATTCTAAATGACAAAGTAATCAGCTCCTTTACCTGTAAAAAAAAATACAACCCACCCAACATTAAAACCCACCACCCACATACCCCTGTTCTAACCCACCCAAACCCCCTTAAAAAAACCTAACACCAACTCCCTGAAGATCACCCTACCTTGAGCCGTCTTCACCCAACCAGGCTGAAATCTTCATCCAAGAGGCACAGAAGAGGTCCTCCATCCAGCAGAAGTCTTCATCCAGGCCGTGTCTTCAATCTTCATCCATCCGGAGCGGAGCCATCTTCCAGGGAGCCGATGCGGAGCCATCCTCTTCAACCGATGACTGAACGACGAATGACGGTTCCTTTAAGGGACGTCATCCAAGATGGCGTCCCTTAAATTCCCGATCCCAATCGGAATTAAGGTAGGAAAAATCTGATTGGCTGATTCAATCAGCCAATCAGATTGAAGTTCAATCCGATTGGCTGATACAATCAGCCAATCGGATTGAGCTTGCATTCTATTGGCTGGTCCGATCAGCCAATAGAATGCAAGCTCAATCTGATTGGCTGATTGGATCAGCCAATCTGATTGAACTTCATCAGCCAATAGGATTTTTCCTACCTTAATTCCGATTGGCTGATAGAATCCTATCAGCCAATCTGAATTCGAGGGACGCCATCTTGGATGACGTCCCTTAAAGGAACCGTCATTCGTCGTTCAGTCGTCGGTTGAAGAGGATGGCTCCACGTCGGCTCCTTGGAAGATGGCTCCGCTCCGGATGGATGAAGATTGAAGACGCCGCCTGGATGAAGACTTCTGCTTGATGGAAGACCTCTTCTGCGCCACTTGGATGAAGATTTCGGCCCGGTTCGGTGAAGACGGCTCAAGGTAGGGTGATCTTCAGGGGGTTAGTGTTAGGTTTTTTTAAGGGGGTTTGGGTGGGTTAGAGTAGGGGTATGTGGGTGATGGGTTTTAATGTTGGGGGGGTTGTATTTTTTTTTACAGGTAAAAGAGCTGGTTACTTTGTAATTTAGAATAGGGTAGGGCATTTTTTTTATTTTGGGGGGGCTTTATTATTTTATTAGGGGGCTTAGATTAGGTATAACTAGTTTAAACTTCTTGTAATTCTTTTTTATTTTCTGTAATTTAGTGTTTGTTTTTTTGTACTATAGTTTAGTTTATTTAATTGAATTTAATTTTAGGTAATTGTAGTTAATTTATTTAATTAATTTAATGATAGTGTAGTGTTAGGTTTAATTGTAACTTAGGTTATGATTTATTCTACAGGTAATTTTGTAAGTATTTTAGCTAGGTAGTTATTAAATAGTTAATAACTATTTAATAACTATTCTACCTAGTTAAAATAAATACAAAGTTTCCTGTAAAATAAAAATAAATCCTAAAATAGCTACAATAGAATTATTAGCTATATTGTAGCTATCTTATGGTTTATTTTACAGGTAAGTATTTAGTTTTAAATAGGATTAATTTAGTTAATACGAGTAATATTATTTAGATTTATTAAAATAATATTTAAGTTGGGGGGGTTAGGGTTAGTGTTAGACTTAGGTTTAGGGGTTAATAATTTTAATATAGGTTGCGGCGGTATAGGGGGGGCAGGATAGGGGTTAATAATTTTAATATAGGTGGTGGCGGCGGTATAGGGGGGCAGGATAGGGGTTAATAATTTTAATATAGGTGGCGGCGGGGTCCGGGAGCGGCGGTTTAGGGGTTAAACAATTTATTTAGTTGCGGCGGGGTCCAGGATCCGCAGGATAAGGGTTAATAAGTTTATGTAGGTGGCGGCGGTATAGGGGGCGGCAGATTAGGGGTTAATATGTATAATGTAGGTGGCGGCGGGGTCCGGGAGCGGCGGTTTAGGGGTTAACATGTTTATTATAGTTGCGGCGGGGTCCGGGAGCGGCGGTTTAGTTGGTAATAAATTTATTTAGTTGCGGCGGTGTAGGGGGGGCAGATTAGGGGTGTTTAGACTCGGGGTACATGTTAGGGTGTTAGGTGCAGACACTTCCCATAGGAATCAATGGGATATCGGGCAGCAGCGAACATGAGCTTTCGTTATGGTCAGACTCCCATTGATTTCATTGATTTCTATGGGATCCGCCGCATCCAGGGCGGCGGATTGAAATCCAGGTACGCTGGCTTGGAATAGTGGCGAGCGTACCTGGTAGTAGTTTGATAACTACCAAAAGTAGTCAGATTGTGCCGAACTTGCGTTCGGAACATCTGTAGTGACGTAACCATCGATCTGTGTCCGGCGGATCGTAGGTTACGTCACTATATTCTACTTTTGCCGGGCAGTAGGGCTTGATAACTATGGCGAATCAGCCTTGCCACAAATACGCTGCGGAAGTCCAGCGTATTTGCGGTTGACGGCTTGATAACTAGAGGCCTATATCTGAATCATGAAAGAAAAAAATTGGGTTCAGTGTCCCTTTAATTAAGTATGGGTCCTGTATTGGTTGGGAGTGTGTCTGCAGCCAATCAGGTGAGGAGCCATTGCCTGTGTAATGCATTGTAGAGCACAATAAAGGGGAGGTGGAAATGCTGGAGGCAGATATACTTTGGATGTTTTTGAGAAAATGAACTGATGCTTTTTGTTAATGGTAATTTAGTGGTTATGTTTATTTTTATATTTTGTAGTGTGTTTTATGGACTTTTGTTTCTCTTTAAAATAACAGTGTAGGTTTTTTTTAATATGTATAAAATATAAATGTACAAAGCCATGGTTATTTTAAAGGGATATAAAATGTATATTTGAAATGCACAGCAGTGTACCTTCTAATCGACAAGAAACTTTGCTGTGCTTCCTCTGATAAAAGTTTTGGAAGCAAAAAGTTTGTTTTTGTCTTTACATCTACTCATAAACACCTGCAACATTATTGATAAAAATTTATTTTGAACGTGATCTTTCAAATGTGGAAAAAGGCAATAGGCACAGGGTCGCCAAGTTCTGGTGAATATGAGGGTTTATCCAATAATTGTATTCTAGCTTTAATGACGGATCACAGAGACATTTACACAGGTGCATTGTATTGGTTGAACAACACTTTCTACCTCAAACTGCCTTGCTTCTTCTTTTTAAATGCTTTGTGCAATTGTATAGTCAAGCTGAAGTAATAGACACCTCATTCCCTCTGTATCCCAAAACACAGGGTCAATAATTTTGCAGCAGTAGCTTTGACGTGAAACTCAGAGAAGGGGCAGATGCATTATGTGTCTACTGATTATACTGTGCTTTTGTCTCAGGATCAAAGTGGTGCATCATTGACTCATTGATAATGACAAATCACCTATAGAAATCATCAGAGTTCCTTTGAATTCCTGACAGAATTTACCATTCCCCGTTGCTTCTGGTATGTAGTTTAAATTTGGGATACCTATCAAGCTGAAAATGTCCCCATGCATAAAACAACCATTAAATGTATAATATTGCACCATATGACACCCCTTTGGACTTAGCTATTTTACTTAAAGGGACAGTCTAGGCCAAAATAAACTTTCATGATTCAGATAGGGCATTTAATTTTAAACAATTTTCCAATTTACTTTTATCACCAATTTTGCTTTGTTCTCTTGGTATTCTTAGTTGAAAGCTTAACCTAGGAGGTTCATATGCTAATTTCTTAGACTTTGAAGCCCACCTCTTTTCAGAATGCATTTTAACAGTTTTTCACCACTAGAGGGTGTTAGTTTATGTATTTCATATAGATAACACTGTGCTTGTGCATGTGAAGTTATCTGGGAGCAGGCACTGATTGGCTAAACTGCAAGTCTGTCAAAAGAACTGAAATAAAGGGGCACTTTGCAGAGGCTTAGATACAAGATAATCACAGAGGTTAAAAGTGTATTAATATAACTGTGTTGGTTATGCAAAACTGGGGAATGGTTAATAAAGGGATTATCTATCTTTTAAAACAATAAAAATTATGGTGTAGACTGTCCCTTTAATTTCAATCATCGGTCATCAGTCATGTAATCAATTTTATTCATGGTTTCTTCAGTGGCAACTTTTGTTGGGGAACTGGAGTAAGTGGCATCTTCACTCAACTCTCTTCCCTACCTTAACTCCCAGACCATTTTTATAACTGTGGGTCAAGATGGAGTCTCTAAATGTAGCAGCTGTATACTAATGGTTTGCAAGTATTTGGCAACTGCACAATATTAACTTTGCTCCGTTCTTTTTTTTTTTTTTTTTTACAAATATCCCAACAGCTCAATTAAAGTGCCTTGTAAATAAGAAAAGGTTAATGTCTGACACTTTAAATCTGGCATCTGTAAACAAAATTATATGGAACAATATATGTTTATTGAAGTAATGTAATTAGGATTAGGGCTCGTGCATCTTAGTTACAAAACATGTTGCACATACTTTACCATATTTTATATTGTTCTTGTTATTATTACCTCTCATTTTATTATTTCTGTACCTTGTTTTAGATAATTATAAATCAAAGAATAAGAGAAGGGTTAGATTACAAATGGAGCACTATTGTTAGCACGGGATGAGACAAGCAAAATTACAACCGCGCTTACTAGCATGCATATTGCAAGTTGAAAGTAAATGGGTGTGCTTGAGCTCAAACAAAACTAACACTCACCTGGTTAGTGCACCTGAAGATAGAGCATAAAGTGTTATGGTTAAAGGAACAGTATACACTAATTTTCATATAACTGCATGTGATAGACACTAATATAAACAATAATATGCACAGATACTGTTTAAAAACTTACTTAGAAGCTTCCAGTTTAGCTCTGTTTAAAAGGTTACTGGAACGACCACTGCAAGTGGGAAATAGCAGACACTCCCCCTCCCCCTTCCTTTGCATATGAAAAGACCCTTTACACAAACAGGAGCAAGCTGGAGTAGGTATACGTTGGTATTCTCCTAAAACTTTGGGGCTTGGTTAGGAGTCTGAAAATCCGAGCAAAGTTATTTAAAAATAAGCAAAACTATCCGTTTAAAAAAAAAAAAAAAACTTTATGGGCTATATAAATAGATCATCTACAAAACATTTATGCAAAGAAAAAATACATTAAAATAAATTATTGCATCCATATATACACTTTCTAATAAAATATTTCATATAAATATTTATAAAAATGTAACTAAACCTCTGCAGACAGCCTCCTTATCTCATATCTTTTAAGAGACTTGCATTAACGCACTCTAGCTGTGAAAACTGTCAAATGCATTCGGATAAAAGGCGTCCTTCAAGGGCTAAGAAGAGCAAAGCAAATTTGATGATAAAAGTAAATTGGAATGTTGTTTAAAATTACATGCCCTATCTGAAACATCAAAGTTTAATTTGGACTTTACTATCTCTTTAATTAAAACATATTATTATTAAACTAGAATGTACCTTTAGCCCATTAGTAGTTTAACATTCTAAGCACAAATACTAAGTGAAATTTGCAAATACAACAATGCACCAATGGGGTGTTATGTATGAACTGTGAGTTTGAAATGTCATTTGATCTCATTTATGTTCCAGATCTTTTTTGTACAAGATTAAATAAATATATATATATATATATATATATATATATATATATATATATATATAATATTCAATAGAATCATTTAAACACTTGTATCCAGGAATAGTTTATATTTTTATAATATTATATTTTTATAATAATTTATAATATTTGCATCTGTAAAGTGGGACAGTTTGGAGACGGGATGGAACAACAGTTTAAACAACAATATTTTATGTAATTTAAGCAATATTTACATGTCATTATATACTGTAGATGCAACCTAAAGGTAGTTTTAATACTTTTGTATACATAGTACCATCAGATAGATAGTACTGTAATCAGAAAGGTAATATTTGTTGTTTTAAATAAATATATAGACTAATATTTTCATTTTAGAACATAAAAACCAAACCAAAGACACATGCAGAGAAGATTGTGCAGAGAAGATTGTGACTTAGAGGCATGGAAACAAATTGCAATTTTTTAATTTTTTTTTTTTTTTTTTTAAATATTTAAAAAGTTGGGATTTAAGAATGTTTGGATTTTGGAATTCCCGGATTGGAAGTTTGTACCTGTATTAGGTAACAAATGAGAAAGGGAGACTCCTTGTGCCTGTGATAGATGGTAGTAGAGACAATTAAAGGGGTACTAAACCCAATTTTTTTTCTTTCATGATTCAGATAGAGCATGTAATTTTAAACAACTTTTTAATTTACTTCTATTATAAATTTTTCTTTGTTCTCTTGCTATTTTTTTTTTTTAAAAGCAGGAATGTAAAGCTGAAGATCCGGCCCATTTTTGGTTCCGCACCTGCGTAGTGCTTCCTGATTAGTGGCTACATTTAGACACCAATCAGCAAGTGCTACCGAGATGCTGAACCAAAAATAGTCCGGCTCCTAAGCTTACACTTAAATAAAGATACCAAGAGAACAAAGAAAATTTGATAATAGGAGTTAATTAGAACGCTACTTTAAAATTGCTTGCTCTATCTGAATCAATAACGTTTAATTTTGACCAGACTATCCCTTTAAGTATAAAATGCTTATTATATCATCAGAATATTATAACAATGTAGATACCTTAATGTCCTGTAAGGACTTATTGTAGTTCAGGTATTGCTGTGGGGAAAGATAACTGGATCAGATTTAGAAATGTTGGATATAAGGTCGAATTTGGTAACACAAGGTAGAAGCTAAGTTTACACTTGTAATTTGTGTCAGTCTGATAGTGGACCCAGATACCAAGTTAGGATTCAGTAATATTGTCCAGAAGCCCCTAGGGCTACTTGGATGTGAATCATAGATGATGATGACAAGTTCACAGATTATGAGGTGTATAATAAAGGTGGAATGCAATAGAACCAGGGTAGAGTTGTTTATGAACTGGAATATCTGATGTTTCTAGAGTATTTCTAGATATTTTTGTCTTGATATGCTTTATTGCTTATTTTTAAAGTAGGTGGGAAAATATACAGAGAAATGTGTGCACATAATAGCGACTTATACATGTAAAGCAGGGGTGTCCAAACTTTGCTCTCCAGAGGTTTTGGAACTACATTTCCCATGATGCTCAGCTAGATAAAATGCTGGCTGAGCATCATCGGAAATGTAGTTCCAAAACCTCTGGAGAGCAAAGTTTGGACACCCCTGATGTAAAGTAACCACTTGACCATGTAGAGACAAGGGAAACAAGAGGAGATTTATGTGTATAATTAGAGAGAAAGACTGCAAGAGGAGATCAGAGACCTTTATGGTAGTAGAGGACATAACTGCACAGGAACAACATATTTTCCATTGATGTTCCTATGGACATCACAGCAATATTGCCAAACTAGACCTAGATCATATACATGACCCTGCAGTCCCTCTCAACTGTTTTTTAGGTTACACCTCAAATCAGACTCTTGGGTCCCAGCCTTCTCAGATTTTTATCAATTTACTTGTGCTAACAGACCCCTACACTTGCAATTCGTTAAAGTGACATGGAGGTCAAATTAAACATGATTTAGATACAGCATACAATATGAAGAAACATTCAAATTTACCTATATCAGATTTATCTTTTTTCTCTTGGTTTCCTTAATCAAAATCACTTTTTATGAGAATCTATCTAGGACATGCATTTGTCTTGAGGACAATAGGTATAACATATTTACAAATAAAGTTGCAAAGACATCTACAACACAGTGCTTAAGACACAAACATACTTTTAAACATGCTCTCATGGAAGAGATACTAAGGATACTAAAACAATAATGTTGATTTAATAATAGAACTGATTTTTCTTTTTTCTATAATTGTGCACTCTGTCTGAATTATATTTTACCAGACAGCCAGTTGAAATATCAGCTTACATAGTTCAATACTAGACACTTGACAACTCTATTGAGTATTATTGATTATTAGCTTAATGTATCACTTCCATATTTTTTTAGCAAAATTTCATAATTTTATTGTAGTTACAGTAAGTCAAAATAAGGAACATTAACATAAGTTTAATATGTTTTTGATGGTTAAATATTTTTTTAAACTAATGTTTTGTATTAAACCTCTGTTCTATTGGTAAGATACTAGAGCTAAATCCAGTGTCTTTCTTGTTTGTTTGTCTACAACACTTCTGCCAATACAATAAACAGAAATAAAAAAAACCCACATATGTTCAGTACTACCAATTTACGTATAATTTCGGTATTTTTGGAAAGCATTAGCAGTTGGAGCAATTGTAATCTTATATTTGTTGGTTGATCAATTGATTGTACAATATGGAGTACATTTCTTAAGCTGCATTTGAAGCTTTTGAGGCTTTTGGCTCACATGAGCGAGCCTAAAGCCTCAATTTTAAGAAGGAGCTACTACTTCAGGGTGATTGACATATGCTGCAGTCATGCAAATGGTTATGCGAGGGCAGTATTGCACAAGAGAGCTCTTGAGCAATCTTAAATTTCACAATGCTGCATCATATATATATATATTTTTTTAGTTAACCTCCAATTAGAAAAACAAAATCAATAAAAGAGACATCAATAATGTAATTAATTTAGACATACACCCTCAGCATAAATCTAATATGTAAGTAAATATCTTAATTGATTTATGGGAGTTCAAATACTTTATTAGAAGTCATTTAATCTAGTAAAATTGGGTAGCAATATATCCACCTCCCCCCGACTGCATGCGAAAGCTGTTGGTCCAAGTTACAGTTCTAGAAGTTATAGTAGAAAAGTTCTTAGTGCCATGAGCACAAATGCTTGCAGCTTAAGAAATAAATTACCTCAACTCACTTCAATAATGACTATGGACAGCTTGGAATTAGAAGCTATAACAGAAGCATGGTATAATGATTCTTATGACTGGGACATAGTCATACTTGGATACCAGCTATTTAAAAAGAACAGAGTAGGAAAGAAAGGAGGAGGAGTTGCTCTGTATGTAAAATAAAATATAAAGGTTACTGAAGTTATAGGAACTAATGATGAAGTGGAAATTATTTGGGTGACTGTAGAAACAGAATAAGGGTTGTATATAGGACTCCATTGCAGAATGAAAGACTGGACAATCTGTTATTAGAAGAGATAACCAAAGTAACCATATAATAAGGAAGAAACTGGAATATCCCTTCTGCTAGATTAGCTAGAACAGGTATATTCTTGAATCCTTGCAAGGGGAATCACTTGCACAATTAGTTAAGGAAACAACACGAAAGGAAGCTATATTAGATTTAATACAAACAGTGATACAGTTTCAGGTGTGTTTGTAGGTGAGAACATAGGATCCAGTGATCATCACTCTGTTGGGTTTAGTATTCGTGTGCAAACACTGTCCACCCAGACTAAAACAAAAGTTTTACACTTTAGAAAGGCTGATTTTTCATACATGGGAAAATACCTAAACAACTATTTAAAAGGACAAACTCTTATTACGGGGGGGGGGGGGGGTTGAAGGGTTTTGAAGGGTGTCATTTTAGATGCAACTGCTCACTGTATTAGACATGTCTGTAAAAGTAAAAGAAAGAGGAAACCAATATGTTTTTTGTTTTTTTAAAGAAGTAGCACATGCTGTGAAGACAAAAAAGATTGCTTATAAAAATTGCAGACACACAGTCAGATGATGATATGCAAATATGGAGACTCCAACAAAAAAAAAAAGACAAAGCAGTTAATTAGGAAGGTTAAAGCACATGCAGAAGAGAAAACAGCACAGTCAGTAAAACATGGGGACAAAACCTTCTTTAGATATATCAGTGAAAGAAGAAAAACTGAGGTTGAAATAGTACAATTTAAAATAGTTGATGGTAGAATAGTAAAAGGAGATTGCAGACTGTCTCAATGATTACTTCTATTCTGTTTTCACAATTGTTAAGATAGAATGTCTACCTTAGGGGTAAGGGACACTAAACACTTTGAGATAGTAATACAACATTATAAACTGTATATATAAAAACAACTTTGCAATATGCTTTTATTATTTATGTTGTCACCTTTTTCTGCAATTCTATTCTGAAATTGTGAACTTTTCAGTTCATGTAAGAAAAGGTAGTGCAGAACACTGTTATATTCCACACAACCATTGGCTGCACACCCTAGTAACCTATTTAAAACTGTCTCTAATTGGCCACAGCAGACAAGGTAACCTACGTTACAACATGGCAGCTCCCATTGCTTTATAGACACTAAAAGTTTATTTATAACTTATTTTGTCACTATTTAACAACTAATGCAACTTTAAAAAAATACATCTACATGTTATTCTCAGACTAATCTTTTATTTGAATGCATCATTCTATCTAGCATTTATTTAGTGTTTAATGTCCCTTTAAGTGATGCTACAAAACAATGGAAATGAGCTTAGCACTAATTTTTTACAGATGATAAAATTTTGTTGGCATTATCAAAAATAAATACAAAAAAGTTAGTGGGTCCTGATAATATTCATCAAAGGGTTTTAAAAGAACCTTGATCAGTGCTATCTGCCCCTTTAACTGATCTGCTTAATCAGTCACTATTGACAGGAGTTTTTCCATATGATTGTAGAATAGTGAATGTAGTACCTCTTCATAAAAATGGCAGTCGGGAAGAATCTTGTAACTACAGGACAGTTAGTTTAACTTCAGTAGTAGGGAAATTAATGGAAAGAGCTTAAAAAGAAAGAAGTATGACTTACATAAAGACAAACAATTTAGAGGACCAAAATTAGCATGTTTTTACTTTAGGGAGATCACATCACACAGATCTAAATGACTTCTTTAATTATGTAATAAAAGTATTAGACCAGGGGGAAGCAGTTGATGTATCATATCTAGATTTCAGCAATGTATTTCACACCGTCCCACACAACAAACTAATTCACAAACTGTATCTCCTTGGTCTAGACTCAAAAATTGTGAACTGGGTAGAATGTTAGCTTAAAGGGACACTAAACCTAAACATTTTTGTTTATGATTCAGATAAAGAATACAATTTTAAATAACATTCCAATTGATTTCAATTATACAATTTGCTTTATTCTTTAGATATCCTTTGTTGGATAAATAGCAATGCACATGTGTGAGCCAATCACATGAGCCATCTACAGTATGTGCATCTACCAATCAGCGGCTACTGAGCATATCGAGATATGCTTTTCAGCAAACAATATCAAGAGAATGAAGCAACTTGGATAAAATAAGTAAATTAGAAAGTTGTTTAAAATTGCATGCTCTTTCTAAATCATGAAAGAAAAAATATGGGTTTTGTGTCCCTTTAAGGATAGAAAACAGAGTGTCTTAGTAAATAGAGTACAGTCAGCAGAGGGGGCTGTTACTAGTGGTGTTCCTCAGGGGTCAGTTCTGGGGCCTGTTTTGTTTAACATATTTATCAGAGATATCAGCAAAGGGTTATAAGAGAAACTAGGTCTGTTTGCAGATGATACAAACATTTGTTCCGGGGGGGTATTCAAAATGAGAAGTGATGTAAAACAATTGGAGGATTGAACAAATGCCTGGGATCTAAAGTTTAACACTGCAAAGTTTAAAATTATGCATTTAGGGAAAAAAAATCCAAATGTTAATTACAGACTTAAATGGCCATGATACCCAAATGTTGAAACACTTGAAAATGATGCAACATAGCTGTAAAAAGCTGACTAGAAAATATCACCTGAACATCTCTATGTAAAAAAGAAAGATATTTTACCTCAAAAAGTATTCAAACCCCATTGCAAAGGACTTTAATCAGCAAATCAGTATGTCTGTCCCGGGACAAGCAAGGGAGTGAGCCTCGTGCACACTCCTATATTTTCCCTATTCAGTTTAAGGAAGTTTACTATAAAATTTCATGAGAGTTAAATCAAATCTCATGAGATCACAGTAAAAGAATTCATGACCTCAGCACTGCTGATGCTGATTGGCTGCAGTTCATTTCATTTTTTTTTTACCTGCAGCTGGACAGCAGCTGAAGTATAACTTTTTACACAGAATTTACTCTGCTGAGCTGAGGAAATTGTGAGGTAAAATATCTTCCTTTTTTACATAGAGATGCTCAGGTGATATTTTCCTGTCAGCTTTTTACAGTTATACTGCACCAGTTTCAAGTGATTTAGCATATGAGTATTATGTCCCTTAATGACACTTTACTGACTGTTACAAATGAGGAACGAGACTTGGGAACTATTATTTCAGATGATTTAAAATTTAGTAAACAATGTAGTAATGCAGCGAGTAAGGCCAGCAGAATGCTTGTATGTATTGGTAAAGGTATTTGCAGAAGAAATAGTAAGGTTCTTATGCCACTCTACAGATCATTAGTTAGGCCTCATCTTGAATATTATGTGCAGTTCTGGAGCTATATCTCCAGAAGGATATAAACAAATTGGAATTAGTGCAAAGGAGGAGTACCAATATGGTACATGGTCTAAGAAATAAAACTTACCAGGAGAGACTCAATTACCTAAATATGTATAGCTTAGAGGAGAAAAGGGAAAGAGGGGATATGGATATGATAACAACTTTCAAGTATATTAAAGGGCATAGTAAAGCTGAGGCTGTGAGTATTTTACATTAAAAAAAATTCAAGAACAATGGGTCATGATCTAAAGCAGAAGGGTAGTATATTAAAGAGTCATTTGTGGAAGCACTTCTTTACAGAAAGGGTGCTTGATTCATGGAATACATTTCTACAAAAAAATGGTAATGACAAACACTGTGGGGGAGTTTAAAAATGCCTGGGATAAGCAAAAGGCTATCCTACAAGCTAGATAAGTTTATACTTTTAGGAAATATTGGGCAAAATCTATGTTAGATTTTAAGCATTACATTTTGTTCTATAATGCATTTATGATTTTTAGTTAAAGGGACAGTCTACTCCAAAACTGTTATTGTTTAAAAAGGATAGATAATTCCTTAAAGGGACAGTCAAGTCCAAAAAAACTTTTGTGATTCAAATAGGGCATGTAATTTTAAACAACTTTCCAATTTACTTTTATCACCAATTTTGCTTTGTTCTCTTGGTATTCTTAGTTGAAAGCTAAACCTAGGTTCATATGCTAATTTCTTAGACCTTAAAGGCTACCTCTAATCTAAATGAATTCTGATAGTTTTTCACCACTAGAGGGCATTAGTTCATGTGTTTCATATAGATAACATTGAGCTCATGCACGTGAATTTACCATGGAGACAGCTCTGATTGGCTAAAATGCAAGTCTGTCAAAAGAACTGAAATAAGGGGGCAGTCTGCTGAGGCTTAGATACAAGGTAATTACAGAGGTAAAACTTGTATAATTATAACTGTGTTGGTTATGCAAAACGGGGGAATGGGTAATTAAGGGATTATCTAGCTTTTAAAACAACAAAAATTCTGGTGTTGACTGTTCCTTTAATTATCCATTCCCTGGTTTTACACAGCCAACATGGTTAAATTATTATATTTTTTTACCTCTGTGATTACCTTGTATGTAAGCCTCTGCAGACTGCCTCCTTATTTCAGTTCTTTTGACAGACTTGCATTTTAGCCAATCAGTGCTGACTCCTAGGTAACTGCACGGGCGTGAGCACAATGTTATCTATATTACAAATATGAACTATCGCCCTCTAGCTTTGAAAAACTATCAAATGCATTTAGATAAGGGACGGCCTTCAAGAGCTTAGAAATTAGCAAATGAGCCTACCTAGGTTTTGCTTTCAAAAAAGAATACCAAGAGAACAAAGCAAATTTGATGATAAAAGTAAATTGGAAATCATATCTAAATCATGAAATTTTAATTTTGACTAGACAGTCCCTTTATATATTTAGACAACTTTTTTAGCGCTACCTATTTTTGTGTTCATTATAGAACAATTATTTTCCAGGTTATTGTACTAAATGTTAGCATTGACATATTGGCTTGTGTAACTCTACAGTGAAATAATATTAAAGCAAGTAATTGAGAACAAACAAAAAGTAGATAGAATTTAGAAAGTTCAAAGCTGTTCTATGGTTTTCTAAATACTTCATAAATTATTCCTAAGTTATATGTTTGCTTTGAAATTTACAATTTTCAATGAGTACCTGTGCAAAGGTTTTTGTGAACCAAAGCTACACAATCGTTATGGGTCATTAAACATCTATTGCTTTTGTGTAAATATTGCATTTGTCCAACGCTCCCTTGAGATGCTGAAAAACAAATTCTGTAAACTAGGATTCTTTCAAAATGCTGCTAAATACTTAAACCAGCTATAAAGTTACTGCATAAAACAGTGAACCAATTAAATTACAAACAGCTCTAACTGGCTACAATTAAAGGGACAGTACACTGTAAAATTGTTTTTCCATTAATGTATTTTAAATGACTTGTTATACCAACTGCAGAGTATAAAATATTTGAGAAATTCCATTTTCATGCTTTTTTGTGTATATGAAGTAGCTGATTTTGTGCTTTGAAACCACAGCCTATTACAATGGGTTGAACTTAAAGGGACAGTCTACCATAGAATTGTTATTGTTTTAAAAGATAGATAATCCCTTTATTACCCATTCCCCAGTTTTGCACAACCAACACAGTTATATTAATGTACTTTTTACCTCTGCGATTACCTTGTATCTAAGAACCTTCTTCCAGCCCCCTGATCACATGACTGTGACTGTTTATTATCTATTGACTTGCATTTAGTATTGTGTTGTGCTAGATCTTAAATAACCCCCTGTGCCTGAACACAGTATTATCTATATGGCCCACGTGTACTTTCTGTCTCTTTGTGTTGAAAAGAGATTTAAAAAGCCTGTGATAAGAGGCAGCCCTCAAAGGCTTAGAAATTAACATATGAGCCTACCTATGTTTAGTTTAAACTAAGAATACCAAGAGAAAAAAGCAAATTTGATGATAAAAGTAAATTGGAAAGTTTATTAAAATTAAAAGTCCTATCTGAATAATGAAAGTTTAGTTTATACTAGACTGTCCCTTTAAAGGTGATATCAGATCTCTTTATGTTCTAAGTTTGTGTAAACAGACTTGCTTCCTTATCTTTTATTTGGCTGGAACACCAAAGCTCAATACATAGAGAGAACAATGGAAAATTATCATTTTATTACTTAACTAACCTGCATCCCACTGAGAGTGTAATCTCTTCTGCTGGCTGTGTATACTTAGGCTATTCAATAGCCTATACTCCAGTATTAATTTGTTCAGTGTAGGGGGCGATACCACAGGCTAAATCAGCTATTTCAAATGCTGAAATAGGAGTAAAGGAGCTACTTGTAACCAATTTAATACACTCTAGCAGGTTAAAAGGATCACTGGGAATAATTTAAAGGGGATAATTTTTTGGGGTAAACTGTCCCTTGAAGGGAGGCATGATAAATGTACTCATCCAAGTTATAAAATAGTTTTGCAACTTATTACTAATGTGATGGTTTTAAATGCTTTTAAAACATGTATTTTGTATCTAGGTCTATTGCAATGCAGTCCTCTAATTGCTGAAATATAAGGTTTCAGTTATAAAGCCGAGGATGATGCTTTGGAGACAATTGGTGCAGGTTTACATGAACAAGCCTGTAATGCTAGTTAAGAAGCAGCGGTCTTAAAACTACTGCTACTTAAAGGGACAGTCTAGTCAAAATTAAACTTTCATGATTCAGATAGGGCATGTCATTTTAAACAACTTTCCAATTTACTTTTATCATAAAATGTGCTTTGTTCTCTTGATTTTCTTAGTTAAAGCTAAACCTAGGTAGACTCATATGCTTATGTCTAAGCCCTTGAAGGCCACCTCTTATCTGAATGCATTTAACAGTTTTCACAGCTAGAGGACGTTAGTTCAAGTGTGTCATATATATAACGTGCTTTAGGGAGTTACTTATGAGAGGGCACTGATTGGCTAAAATGCAAGTCTGTCAAAAGAACTGAAATAAGGCGGCTTTTAGCTGAGGCTTAGATACAAGATAATCACAGAGATAAAAAATATATTAATATAACTGTGTTGGTTATGCAAAACTGGGGAATAGGTTATAAAAAGATTATCTATCTTTTTTAAAGGGACAGTCTAGTATAAATTAAACTTTCATTATTCAGATAGGAATTTTAATTTTAATCAACTTTCCAATTTACTTTTATCATCAAATTAGCTTTTTTTTCTTGGTATTCTTAGTTTAAACTAAACATAGGTAGGCTCATATGCTAATATCTAAGCCCTTGAGGGCTGCCTCTTATCACATGCTTTTTAAATCTCTTTTCAACACAAAGAGACAGAAAGTACACATGGGCCATATAGATAACACTGTGTTTCGGCACAGGGGGTTATTTAAGATCTTGCACAAAACAATGCTAAATTTACGACAATAGATAATAAACAGTCACAGTCATGTGATCAGGGGGCTGGAAGAAGGTTTCTAGATACAAGGTAATCACAGAGGTAAAAAGTATATTAATATAGCTGTGTTGGTTATGCAAAACTGGGGAATGGGTAATAAAGGGATTATCTATCTTTTAAAACAATAACAATTCTATGGTAGACTGTCCCTTTAACAATGCAAAATTCTGAAGTATAGTGTCCCTTTAACCTTTCCCCACCTCAAGGGTGGTGGAGTTAAATTATCCTGGCCTGATCTAAATAGAATGATTGACAAACCCTGCTCTAGTGCAGTAGCAGTACATTGGAAGCTTAAAAAAAAACTTTTTTAAAAAATAAATTGTATCCTCTAACTGTTACTTTCATGAAAGAAAAAATTATGTCTCATGTCCATTTAATGAATGATTTTTAGTGTCTATTTAAAAGAAAGGTAGACATTTACACATTAATCTTGCCTCTTTATCCTTTTTAGCTAATCTAAACCTTTTAATCAATTAGTGTCTCATAAATGTTTTTTTTAATATATATGGTGTAAACTATTTTGAGAAATGTGCACTTTACTATTAATTTATTGATTTTTTTTATCTTGAGATAAGGTTGGTGACCTTTGTTCTTATAGCATTTTAACAATGGTTCAGTTTTTCTGATTTTAACATCTTCAGTTCATAATTCCTAAAATTTGAAAAAATAATTTTTTGTTGGGAAATCATATATTAAATACATTTTACCATAGACAAATTATGTATATTTGAATATTTCAAATGGAACAGAATTTAAGAAATGGCACCAGAAAATCACTGGGATAGAGTATGGGTGGCCTTGGGAGCTGGATGATTTTAGGAGGTGTCAAATGGTCCAGAAGTGCAGACAAGATGTCCATGGTGCAGCCTAGGAAACATTTGGGAGATGCCAGAGTTCTGTGAGGACACACAAGGACACAAATGTAAAGCAAAGAGATAAAAAGTATGGACAACAGAACAGAGCTTCTAAGCCTGACAATCCCACATTTTGTTATATATCATAATACTATAGAATACTGAAACAGACACTTTATTATTACATTTAGATATGTTATAATACAATTGTTAATAACTTTGAACCATTATGCATTTGGTGGCTTAGCCCTTAATATACAAAAGAGGGGCAAATGGCTGGCACTGTGTACTATAAATATAAAGATTACTTAATAAGAGGGCTCAATAATACAATTCCTCTGTAAGGTGCTGCCTCTACCTATATATCAATATACATTATAAACAGGAAAAAAGAGATAGTAAGGAAAGGAAAACGGGAGTTGTAGGTGCACAATCTTCTACTCAATAAGTGTAATAAAACATACGTTTATTATTATCTTTAAAATATGAACTTCAGTTCAGACAATCTCTGTAGCTGGAAAATTGGCCAAGGATATAGGAGGTTAAGAAATGTTAAAGAAAAATTCCAGCAGAAACTATGGCTAATCAAAAACTAACAGTTCCCCAAGTAAGAGTAAATTAACCATAGCACTAACAACATATACTCATGAAGAGAACAAACAACACAGCCATTCCTATTATAACATGTCCCCCAAGTATTCCCGGTCGATAAACAGGAACCTCGGCATCGGTCTGGGGGGCATTGACAAACAATTTTACAACACACAAACGCGTTTCGGCCCATAAACTGGCCCTTTTCAATGTGTTACGTGTAAAATGCTGTACTTGTAGAAGTATAGGATTCTGCAGGTAGTACATTGAAAAAAAGGCCTGTTTCTTTTCCTTACTTTACTGTCCCTCTTTTTTTCCCTGTTTATAATCTATATTTGTCCTTAATATCCCAGTTCACAAAATCAGCCTAGAAACACATTACAACTTTTAAACCACTCAGCCATGTCAACTGAGAGATCCAAAACTGTCCCTAGACCAATCAACCACAACCTGAAATGTCCCAACTCTGCTGCAAGCCATCCATTCATGCCTAAAACCTCTAAGACCCAGACCTATGACAACTGCAAGGTATTTTTGTGTATATATATATATATATATAATTTAAATTATATAAATGATGGACTTTAAATAAGGCTATTGGGCAATAGGTAATCAGGACACAAGAATGTGCTAATACGAGGTAACAATGGTTAGCTTGTATATTATAGTTGTATAGTATAGGTACACATAAAAATAGCATTTATAGAATATACAGCAGAAGAAATTACAGAATAGTGACCCTTTAGTAAACTACAATCTGAATTTAATATACAGCTCCAATTTTCTTTCCAAGTAAGTTTATAGAACAAAAAACAAATTGTCTAACTAATTGCTATAAACAATGACTTACATTATGAGGAAACATTCTGCAAATTAAAATAGCTCATGTTAAAGGAGAGACCTTTATTTGAGAATATAATTATAACTACATGTAATGTCAATACAAAGCGCTGACAAGGGACCTCTATCCCAAGTGCAGTTTAATTAACACAAGGTCATTAGATAAGATGGAAGAAGTCAAGCAAAGGACAGTCAACAGTAAAGACTGTGAAAATGTCTAATTTCTGACCCTTGGGGACTGTGACTGCAGGTGCAAAACATTCAAATAAGCAAATAATAAACATGTGCGTAGGTTTGCCCAACACATTATAGCAGACAGTGAATAATCTTTTCATATATATTTATTTTTCCTGCTCAGGCATAATTAGAAAATGTTTTTTGGCCTTTTAAACTAGCAACAAAAATGTTGTTAGAGTTGTTTGTTCTGAATCTATTTAGTAGATTTGAAAATCATAATAAACGCTAATAATTTACATAGTTGATAGCGCTCTGTGCGTTATCTTTTGTGCGACCATGTGCAAACAATAATACCCCATTTGGTATTACAAGTAATAGGTCAAAAATGGTTACCAATGGATTTTAATAAACTTGATAGTTATTTAACACATCCTATACTTATAATGGATAATGCAGAGCACTATAAGCGTGGTCATTGCGCTCATGCTGTGGTGAGTGAACACATTTAGTGCTTTTTGGGGTCGGAAGTAATAGATTATCACTTGCTAGTTTGCATGGCAAAGTTACATTTAGGGCAAGATTTACCATGAGGCAAATGCCCTGACTGGTTGCAGGCTAATTCATTTGAAATTTAAATATAGAGAGAATTCAATTGAGTCTGCAATTGATATTTATGATGCAGCAATGGAATGTGGAAAGGTTCACAACTTGTGAATCCTATCCATTTGCAGAATGATATATTTTGCCCTTAGACTTTAATTGTTTGGGAATAAATGTTCAATAAGGAAAAGAAGGGTTTAAAGAGATATGGGGGTCAATTTATTAAAGCTTGAGCTCCACATCGATAAATGCCGGCCACTGCTCCTTAACTGTGGCGATGGACAGCAATCCGCCTGATCGCATACAATCGGGTTGATTGACACCCCCTGCTAGCGGCCAATTAGCCGCAAATATGCAGGGTGCGGCATTGCACAAGCATTTCTAGTGAAATGCTTGTGCAATGATAAATGCAGACAGAGTATGCTGTAGGCATTTATCAATGTGCGGCGGACATGATCGCTACAGAGGATCATATCCGTTTGCACTTTCAGGAATCGGCCCCCTTGTGCGTAACTGAAATACGATCACAATTGTTTGGTTATTTACAAAATGTTAATTGTAAGATGACTCAAACTTACATAATATTGTTAAGTGCATAAATTCTTATTGATTAAGCAAAAAACTGCATTAAAAGACATTGAACAGTCCTAAACAATACCGAATCAGCTTTGCATTGGAACATGCAATATTTTTCCATGTAGTTGTATAGAACCTCCCCCCTACTACATTGAAAACAATTAGAATACCTATTTAATACTTTTTTGTGTTTACTCAATTACAGTAAAGAAAAAATTCTGGATCAATGAACTATTTCAAGCAACCACACATAAAATATAAATAACATTAAAAAGTAAGTCAAGAACTACTTTACAATGAGTGGAAAATGCCTTATATTGTAAACTAAAACCAAAGAAATTGTAGGAAGCCTCGATTCATTCATATTTTCCTAAATGTCTATTTACATAAATTTAAGATTTTACTTTATTTGACATCACTATCTATTAAATACAGTATTCACCAATAAACTGACATACTGGCACATATTTTGGCATAGGCTGACTGGGCCAGTGCTTACAGGAGCAGACAGGGCAGACTTTTATTCCTGCATCCTGATCCAGGAATAAAATTAGGGTAAGTGGTAAGAGAGAGCTGATATGAGCAATAAATATATTATTTTTTTTAATTTATTTTTTTAAACCTTGTCCTGTGTGCCCTTCTGTCATTAATACTTACATTGACCAAGCACCAATTAGTGTATTAATTTATTAAGCCATGTGATGAATGGTGCCACACATTAGACATAAGGGAAATTAAAGAAAGCAGCAGGTCATTGGCCTGGAGCTCTCCTTGAAGAAGGTGGAGGAAAATGTAGTATCAGCACAAGAGGAGGAAATGACTGAAAAAGCACCAGAGGAAGAAGAGGTAGTACTGGAGAAAGAAATAATGGAGTAGATGACAGCAGTACTAGAATTGTGGGAGGTCCCTGTATAAAAAAAAATGGGAACAAGTTGCAAATACATTGTAGTAAATTCAAACGGCTCGATTACGAGTCTTGCGTTAGGGTTAAAAAGCAGCGTTGAGAGGTCCCAACGCTTCTTTTTAACGCGCGCTGGTATAACGAGTCTGGCAGGTACAGCTGTACCGCTCACTTTTTTTCCGCGACTCGAGCATACCGCAAATCCCCTTACGTCAATTGCGTATCCTATCTTTTCAATGGGATTTTCCTAACGCCGGTATTACGAGTCTTGGAAAAAGTGAACGGTAGACCCTCTCCTGTCAAGACTCCTACCGCATTTAAAAGTCAGTAGTTAATAGTTTTATGGGCTAACGCCGTAACATAAAACTCTTAACTAAAGTGATAAAAAGTACACTAACACCCATAAACTACGTAATTAGTTTAAAATTCTCCAGACTCCTACCGCATTTAGTTAAGAGTTTTATGGGCTAACGCCGTAACATAAAACTTTTAACTAAAGTGCTACAAAGTACACTAACACCCATAAACTACCTATTAACCCCTAAACCGAGGCCTCCTCCGCACATCGCAAACACTTAAATACATTTTTTAACCCCTAATCTGCCGAGCGGACATCGCCGCCACTGTAATAAATATATTAACCCCTAAACCGACGCACTCCCGCATTGCAAACACTAGTTACATTTTATTAACCCCTAATCTGCCGTCCCTAACATCGCCGGCACCTACCTACATTTATTAACCCCTAATCTGCTGCCCCAACGTTGCCGCCACTATATTAAAGTTATTAACCTCTAAAGCTAAGTCTAACCCTAACCCTAACCCCCCTAACTTAAATATAATTTAAAATAATAGAAAATAAATTACCTAGCTTTAATATTATTTTAATAAACCGAAATAAAACTTACTATTATTAACTAAATTATTCCTATTTAAAACTAAATACTTACCTATAAAATAAACCCTAAGCTAGCTACAATATAACTAATAATTACATTGTAGCTATCTCAGGGTTTATTTTTATTTTACAGGCAACTTTGTATTTATTTTAACTAGGTACAATAGTTATCAAATAGTTATTAACTATTTAATAACTTCCTAGGTAAAATATGTACAAATGTAAAATAAACCATAACCTAAGTTACAATTACACCTAACACTACACTATAATTAAATAAATTACCTAAATGAACTACAATTAACCACAATTAAATTAAATAAACTAAAGTACGAAAAAAACAAACACTAAATTACAGAAAATAATAAAATAATTACAAGAATTTTAAACTAATTACACCTAATCTAATCCCCCTAATAAAATAAAAATCCCCCCAAAATAATAAAAATCCCTACCCTATACTAAATTACAAATAGCCTTTAAAAGGACCTTTTGCGGGGCATTGCCCCAAAGTATTCAGCTCTTTTACCTGTAAAAAAAAAATACAATACCCCCCCAACATTAAAACTCACCACCCACACACCCAACCCTACTCTAAAACCCACCCAATCCCCCCTTAATAAACCCTAACACTAACCCTTTGAAGATCACCCTACCTTAAGACGTCTTCACCCGACTGGGCAGAAGTTGTCCTCCAGACGGGCAGAAGTCTTCATCCAGGCGGCATCTTCTATCTTCATCCATCCAGAGCGGAGTGGGTCCATCTTCAAGCCATCCGATGCGGAGCATCCTCTTCCATCCGATGACTAACACTAAATGACAGTACCTTTAAGTGACGTCATCCAAGATGGCGTCCCTTCAATTCCGATTGGCTGATAGAATTCTATCAGCCAATTGGAATTAAGGTAGAAAAAATCCTATTGGCTGATGCAATCAGCCAATAGGATTGAAGTTCAATCCTATTGGCTGATCCAATCAGCCAATAGGATTTTTTCTACCTTAATTCCGATTAGCTGATAGAATTCTATCAGCTAATCGGAATTGAAGGGACGCCATCTTGGATGATGTCACTTAAAGGTACCGTCATTTAGTGTTAGTGTCGGATGGAAGAGGATGCTCCGCGTCGGATGACTTGAAGATGGACCTGCTCCACTCCGGATGGATGAAGATAGAAGATGCCGCCTTGATGAAGACTTCTGCCCATCTGGAGGTCCTCTTCTGCCCGGATCGGATGAAGACTTCTGGCCGTCTGGATGACCACTTCTGCCCGGTTGGGTGAAGACGTCTCAAGGTAGGGTGATCTTCAAGGGGTTAGTGTTAGGGTTTATTAAGGGGGGATTGGGTGGGTTCTAGAGTAGGGTTGGGTGTGTGGGTGGTGGGTTTTAATGTTGGGGGGTATTGTATTTTTTTTACAGGTAAAAGAGCTGATTACTTTGGGGCAATGCCCTGCAAAAGGCCATTTTAAGGGCTATTTGTAATTTAGTATAGGGTAGGGATTTTTATTACTTTGGGGGGCTTTTTTATTTTATTAAGGGGATTAGATTAGGTGTAATTAGTTTAAAATTCTTGTAATTATTTTATTATTTTCTGTAATTTAGTGGGAGGTTTTTCTCACTTTAGTTTATTTAATTTAATTTTAATTAATTGTAGTTAGTTTAGGTAATTAATTTAATTATAGTGTAGTGTTAGGTGTAATTGTAACTTAGGTTAGGGTTTATTTTACAGGTAAATTTGAACTTATTTTAACTAGGTAGTTATTAAATAGTTAATAACTATTTAATAACTATTCTACCTAGTTAAAATAAATACAAACTTGCCTGTAAAATAAAAATAAATCCTAAGATGGCTACAATGTAACTATTAGTTATATTGTAGCTAGCTTAGGGTTTATTTTCTAGACAAGTATTTAGTTTTAAATAGGAATAATTTAATTAATAATAGTAATTTTATTTAGATGTATTTAAATTATATTTAAGTTAGGGGGGTGTTAGGGTTAGGCTTAGATTTAGGGGTTAATAACTTTATTACAGTGGCGGCGACGTTGGCGGCAGCAGATTAGGGGTTAATAAGTGTAGTTAGGTGGCAGCAACATTGGGGGCGACAGAGTAGGGTTTAATAAATAAAAAGTAGGTGTTGGCGATGTTGGGGGCAGCAGATTAGGGGTTCATAGGGATAATGTAGGTGGTGGTGGTGTCCGGAGAAGCAGATTAGGGGTTAATAATATAATGCAGGTGTCGGCGATGTTGGGGACGGCAGATTAGGGGTTAATAAGTGTAAGATTAGGGGTGTTTAGACTTGGGGTTCATGTTAGGGTGTTAGGTGTAGACATAAAAAGTATTTTCACATAGGAATCAATGGAGCTGCGTTAGAAGCTGAACACTGCTTTTTTGCAGGTGTTAGTTTTTTTTTAAGACGATTATCCCCCATTGATTCCTATGGGGAAATTGTGCACGAGCATGTTTTAGCAGCTCACCGCTACCGTAAGCAGCGCTGGTATTGAGGCGAGATGTGGAGATAAATTTTGCTCTATGCTCACTTTTTTGCGGCTAACACCGGGTTTAAAAAAACCTGTAATACCAGCGTTGTCTTAAGTGAGCGGTGAGAAAAAAATGCTTGTTAGCCCCGCACACCATTACCGACAAAAACTCGTAATCTAGCCGATAGTTAGCCATTTATTTTTTTTAAATAATATTTTTATTGAGGATATAACTTACAAATTTCCAAAATTTCCAAAACAGATTAATGTCATACACAACAATTCACATATACATTGTTATTGCAATACAATAAGTACAGTAAAATTACAGAGTATCAGAAAGAAATATAAGGATTAGGGTAGACTTTATAGTATGTTGTAGGTTAAATTTCTTAATATATGGCTAGATGTGGTTTCAAATAGGCACTTATTAACTGTAGTATCCTCATTTTTTATTTTATTTAGAGAAGGTACAATAAACAAAGGTAACCCCTACTTGCTGGTGTCAAGGCTTTTGAATATAAAATCCCCTTAAAAGAACTAATGGCCTCTCCTGGACCTTTAACAATAGCGTTTAGTAATAGGGGGGTATAGTAGGGGTCACTTATGAACACTGAATATGCAGGGCCACTTTTGGACCCTTGATAAATATATATAATAGTATGCTGATAATTATGCAAACAAATTTGCATGTATCCTATAGCTATAAATACTATAAATTTTATGTGTAAAATAAGAACACAAGTGAGTAGCTTAGAGATATATTCAGAGTAGTAGCAGTATTTTAAACAAAGATAAGCAAATTCTTAGTGGAATATTACATAAAGCACAATGAGTGGTAAGTTGTGATTAATTAGCGGTATTTTCAAGATAAACGGCATACTAAGTTTCATTGAACAATCAAAGAGTTCCAGAAAACTATAATTTGGTGGAGGGAGGAAGATAGTAGTCAGCCATACAGATTATGACTTTATATACAGCTAAACTTATTAGCATGGAGATTATAACATTTAGCTTCTATTAGGGTCTGGCAAGCTCCCAACAAGAGACATAGCAGCTTGGGCTAAGTTTAGAGAATATAATGAGCTCTATAGTCTGTCGCAAAATATCTTCTATCCATGCAATGCTCTATGTAAACAAAACAGGCCGTATAAACATTTCCTATTGAGGACCAGCCTATACAGATCACACCAGCTGCGATGCCGGCACAGACACTATAAACCAATAATACTCTTAAAACATTAAATTAGAGAGTGTAGAAACACAAGGCACATTGTCAAAAAGTCCAGCCTGCTTTAATCATACATAAGGCGACCTATAAGGTGGATGACTAAAATGTGAAAGGTTAACTAATGTGGTATTTAACTGTACAGGACATTCCCCAATATAATAATGTATCAGGTCCATAGACCCTCATTTAGAAACAGAAGACAACAGAACCAGAGTCCTCATTAAGTCTGTTGCTTTAATATTAACCAATGCCACTAGTGATAAGCCTTATTAGGGATTAACCGCATGGAAGTCTAACTATAGGCTACTATTGGACCTTCTGAATGCTATATTCAATTCAACAGAAGGTAGTCTGAATAAAATAAATCACTCTTGGATTTAGAGCTATACACATGGAAAGAAACATGTAATAGATGCTTGTGAGATGGCGCTACATAGATTTCCTTAAATACTATTGGTGCATGGTTCGGGGGTTGTACACTTAAGGGGTTTGTCAACTTTTACGTCAACCGAGCTTGCTTTAGATGAGTTTGTGGCTGCTTACTTAAGATAAAAAAGGAAGTACATCTACTTGGTACACTTATATATCGGCTTATAATGTATGCAGTTAACTAGTAGTTCAATACTCACTAGGACTGGCTGGTGTACATAATAAGCTTCCCTTTGATAAATATGGACAGTCTGTACTGCCTCGGATGCAGGCAGCACAATAGATATAAATCATAAAGAGAAGCTTCAGCGGTATTGCAAAAATACAAAATGCATTTCCTAAAGCCTGGTTAAGTTAAGTTGCGGTAAATTAACATAAGTATGTGAGCTGTAGGTACAATAAAAAATGGACTGTGGGAATTAGGATAAGGCCTCTGAATTATAAAGAACACTTAACTATGAACATTATAGAAGTTAGTAATAGTAGCAGGCAAGACAATATGTATTTCTGTGACATCATGTTATGTTAATACATACTAGTGGTATAGAAAGCACATGACAACCACTTAAGAGCAGATAGCAAAGGCTATGAGTAACGATGGTTTGGCATAAAGTGTTAGTGTCTGTCTATAAGTAGGTATAAGTGTGCTCCAGGAGTAAAGTCATTTACAGCAGTGGGTTATGACTTGTCTTATCAAAGTTCAGTTTATTTCTAGACTGTGCATACTGCTGGAGTTTATGGATAACTAAAGGCTCATCCTAACCGGACCTCCAGCTTAAGAATTATATGGGAAGATCAAAAGACGTTTTCCCTGAGGTGGCGTGGTCAAGAGGCTGTGACTTAATTAGTGTAAAAGCCTCATTTTGTTTCTTGCTCTGTTTCCCTCTGGGTTTCTTGAGTGGACCGGTCTTAGCCGCAAATTTAGATGTATAAGTTGGCTTGGTTGCAGTGAAACTTCATCCGCTATCCCACAGTAATGCAACGCTGCTTGAAGTAGCCCATGCCAAACTCGCAGCTGCAGTCACCTCCTCCCCTGCTGTTGATACCCACATGGAGGGTTTCGGATAATTTCCATATTTTTCTGGGGTAATTTTTAAGCACTGGGGCCCCAAAGCGCTGCACTCCTCAGGAACGGCAGACATAGTGTGAGTAATTGGCCGAGATTTATAGGTAACTTTGGGGTTTAGTGCCATGCGTATTGTTGCATCAAAGGCAGCACGGTAGTCCATAAGTATATAGCTCAGCTCCCCCAATATATCAATGACGCTCTCCATATTAAGCTGTTGGCGGGCTGTTATTAAAGCAGTGATTTCCCTGCTGTGATGTCTGCCTACTCCATGACCATTTGTATGCCTCCACACTCCAGAGGCCGTTCCGGTTTGTTGGTTGCACAATCCATGCAACCCGAGTTAAAAGCGCTGTAGCGTGTTATGGCTTCCGCTCTACTCGATGTTTGCAGGGTGTTCGGCTAGAAGCGCCGGTGTCTGCTGCCTTCTATCACTTCTTGCTGGTGCCCGGTGGTTTAGCAAGCCTTCCCTCCATTCATGCTTTTATTTTTGCCTGTTTAGCTCTAATTGCCCTGCTAATCAAGAGATCTGGGCCTGGGAGCTGTACTAGCAAGCGACCATCACGCTGTGCAGCCAAGCTCTGCCCCCTGCCTTTTTTTTTGTTGTGTACAAAAAGTATTTGGTTAACTCTTTGGGGTCAATTTATTAAACCCCGGGCAGACATGATTCGCTATAGCGAATCATGTCTGCCTTGCATCGCCAAATGCCGACAGCATACACTGTCTGCATTTAAGATTGCACAAGCATTTCACAAGAAATGCTTGTGCAATGCCACCCACGGCACATTAACGGCTGCTAGCAGGGGGTGTCAATCATCCGATCGTACCTAAAAGGTGGCGGACAAGTTAAGGAGCAGCTGTCTTATGACCGCTGCTTCTTAACTTAGGTTTCCGGTGATCCGGAAACCTCGGGCGTAGAAATCAGCATCCACTGCTTGATAAATCTACCACTTAAAGTTATGCTTATATGTTTCATTTTCTATAAATCATGTGGCTAAATGATCAACTCTGATAAAAGTGTTTTTTCCAGAAGAGACATATCCTATCCAAATAATACAAAGCTAAAACATCTAGGCCTAGATTTGGAGTTTGGCGGTAGATGGGCTGTTAACGCTCCGCGGGCTTTTTTCTGGCCGCACCATAAAATTAACTCTGGTATCGAGAGTTCAAAAAAATGCTGCGTTAGGCTCCAAAAAAGGAGCGTAGAGCATTTTTACCGCAAATGCAACTCTCGATACCAGAGTTGCTTACGGACGCGGCCAGCCTCAAAAACGTGCTCGTGCACGATTCCCCCATAGGAAACAATGGGGCAGTTTGAGCTGAAAAAAACCTGCAAAAAAGCCGCGTTCAGCTCCTAACGCAGCCCCATTGTTTCCTAGGGGGAAACACTTCCTACGTCTGCACCTAACACCCTAACATGTACCCCGAGTCTAAACACCCCTAACCTTACACTTATTAACCCCTAATCTGCCGCCCCCGCTATCGCTGACCCCTGCATATTATTATTAACCCCTAATCTGCCGCTCCGTACACCGCCGCAACCTACGTTATCCCTATGTACCCCTAATCTGCTGCCCCTAACACCGCCGACCCCTATATTATATTTATTAACCCCTAATCTGCCCCCCACAACGTCGCCGCCAGCTACTTACAATAATTAACCCCTAATCTGCCGACCGCAAAGCGCCGCCACCTACGTTATCCTTATGTACCCCTAATCTGCTGCCCCTAACATCGCCGACCCCTATATTATATTTATTAACCCCTAATCTGCCCCCCTCAACGTCGCCGACACCTGCCTACACTTATTAACCCCTAATATGCCGAGCGGACCTGAGCGCTACTATAATAAAGTTATTAACCCCTAACCCGCCTCACTAACCCTATCATAAATAGTATTAACCCCTAATCTGCCCTCCCTAACATCGCCGACACCTAACTTCAATTATTAACCCCTAATCTGACGACCGGAGCTCATCGCTACTATAATAAATGGATTAACCCCTAAAGCTAAGTCTAACCCTAATACTAACACCCCCCTAACTTAAATATAATTTACATCTAACGAAATTAATTAACTCTTATTAAATAAATTATTCCTATTTAAAGATAAATACTTACCTGTAAAATAAATCCTAATATAGCTACAATATAAATTATAATTACATTGTAGCTATTTTAGGATTAATATTTATTTTACAGGCAACTTTGTAATTATTTTAACCAGGTACAATAGCTATTAAATAGTTAAGAACTATTTAATAGTTACCTAGTTAAAATAATAACAAAATTACCTGTAAAATAAGTCCTAACCTAAGTTATAATTAAACCTAACACTACCCTATCAATAAATTAATTAAATAAAATACCTACAATTACCTACAATAAAACCTAACACTACACTATCAATAAATAAATTAAATACAATTTCTACAAATAACTACAATTACATAAACTAACTAATGTACAAAAAATAAAAAAGAACTAAGTTACAAAAAATAAAAAAATATTTACAAACATAAGAAAAATATTACAACAATTTTAAACTAATTACACCTACTCTAAGCCCCCTAATAAAATAACAAAGACCCCCAAAATAAAAAATTCCCTACCCTATTCTAAATTAATAAATGTAAAAGCTCTTTTACCTTACCAGCCCTGAACAGGGCCCTTTGCGGGGCATGCCCCAAGAAAATCAATTCTTTTGCCTGTAAAAACAAACAAACAATACCCCCCCCCAACATTACAACCCACCACCCACATACCCCTAATCTAACCCAAACCCCCCTTAAATAAACCTAACACTAAGCCCCTGAAGATCTTCCTACCTTGTCTTCACCATCCAGGTATCACCGATCCGTCCTGGCATCCGGTGCTGAAGAGGTCCAGAAGAGGCTCCAAAGTCTTCCTCCTATCCGGCAAGAAGAGGACATCCGGACCGGCAAACATCTTCTCCATGCGGCATCTTCGATCTTCTTCCATCCGGTGCGGAGCGGGTCCATCTTGAATCAGCCGACGCGGATCCATCCTCTTCTTCCGGCGTCTCCCGACGAATGACGGTTCCTTTAAGGGACGTCATCCAAGATGGCGTCCCTCGAATTCCGATTGGCTGATAGGATTCTATCAGCCAATCGGAATTAAGGTAGGAATATTCTGATTGGCTGATGGAATCAGCCAATCAGAATCAAGTTCAATCCGATTGGCTGATCCAATCAGCCAATCAGATTGAGCTCGCATTCTATTGGCTGTTCCGATCAGCCAATAGAATGCGAGCTCAATCTGATTGGCTGATTGGATCAGCCAATCGGATTGAACTTGATTCTGATTGGCTGATTCCATCAGCCAATCAGAATATTCCTACCTTAATTCCGATTGGCTGATAGAATCCTATCAGCCAATCGGAATTCGAGGGACGCCATCTTGGATGACGTCCCTTAAAGGAACCGTCATTCGTCGGGAGACGCCGGAAGAAGAGGATGGATCCGCGTCGGCTGATTCAAGATGGACCCGCTCCGCACCGGATGGAAGAAGATCGAAGATGCCGCTTGGAGAAGATGTTTGCCGGTCCGGATGTCCTCTTCTTGCCGGATAGGAGGAAGACTTTGGAGCCTCTTCTGGACCTCTTCAGCACCGGATGCCAGGACGGATCGGTGATACCTGGATGGTGAAGACAAGGTAGGAAGATCTTCAGGGGCTTAGTGTTAGGTTTATTTAAGGGGGGTTTGGGTTAGATTAGGGGTATATGGGTGGTGGGTTGTAATGTTGGGGGGGGGTATTGTATGTTTTTTTTTACAGGCAAAAGAGCTGATTTTCTTGGGGCATGCCCCGCAAAGGGCCCTGTTCAGGGCTGGTAAGGTAAAAGAGCTTTTAACTCTATTAATTTAGAATAGGGTAGGGCATTTTTTTATTTTGGGGGTCTTTGTTATTTTATTAGGGGGCTTAGAGTAGGTGTAATTAGTTTAAAATTGTTGTAATATTTTTCTTATGTTTGTAAATATTTTTTTTATTTTTTGTAACTTAGTTCTTTTTTATTTTTTGTACTTTAGTTAGTTTATGTAATTGTAGTTATTTGTAGCAATTGTATTTAATTTATTTATTGATAGTGTAGTGTTAGGTTAATTGTAGGTAATTGTAGGTATTTTATTTAATTAATTTATTGATAGGGTAGTGTTAGGTTTAATTATAACTTAGGTTAGGATTTATTTTACAGGTAATTTTGTTATTATTTTAACTAGGTAACTATTAAATAGTTCTTAACTATTTAATAGCTATTGTACCTGGTTAAAATAATTACCAAGTTGCCTGTAAAATAAATATTAATCCTAAAATAGCTACAATATAATTATAATTTATATTGTAGCTATATTAGGATGTATTTTACAGGTAAGTATTTAGCTTTAAATAGGAATAATTTATTTAATAAGAGTTAATTAATTTCGTTAGATTTAAATTATATTTAATTTAGGGGGGTGTTAGTGTTAGGGTTAGACTTAGCTTTAGGGGTTAATCCATTTATTATAGTAGCGGTGAGCTCCGGTCGTCAGATTAGGGGTTAATAATTGAAGTTAGGTGTCGGCGATGTTAGGGAGGGCAGTTTAGGGGTTAATACTATTTATGATAGGGTTAGTGAGGCGGATTAGGGGTTAATAACTTTATTATAGTAGCGCTCAGGTCCGCTCGGCAGATTAGGGGTTAATAAGTGTAGGCAGGTGTCAGCGACATTGAGGGGGGCAGATTAGGGGTTAATAAATATAATATAGGGGTCGGCGGTGTTAGGGGCAGCAGATTAGGGGTACATAAGGTTAACGTAGGTGGCGGCGCTTTGCGGTCGGCAGATTAGGGGTTAATTATTGTAAGTAGCTGGCGGCGACATTGTGGGGGGCAGGTTAGGGGTTAATAAATATAATACAGGGGTCGGCGGGGTTAGGGGCAGCAGATTAGGGGTACATAAGTATAACGTAGGTGGCGGTCGGCAGATTAGGGGTTAAAAAAATTTAATCGAGTGGCGGCGATGTGGGGGGACCTCGGTTTAGGGGTACATAGGTAGTTTATGGGTGTTAGTGTACTTTAGGGTACAGTAGTTAAGAGCTTTATGAACCGGCGTTAGCCCAGAAAGCTCTTAACTCCTGCTTTTTTCCGGCGGCTGGAGTTTTGTCGTTAGAGCTCTAACGCTCACTTCAGAAACGACTCTAAATACCGGCGTTAGAAAGATCCCATTGAAAAGATAGGATATGCAAATGGCGTAGGGGGATCTGCGGTATGGAAAAGTCACGGCTGAAAAGTGAGCGTTAGACCCTTTAATCACTGACTCCAAATACCGGCGGTAGCCTAAAACCAGCGTTAGGAGCCTCTAACGCTGGTTTTCACGGCTAACGCCAAACTCCAAATCTAGGCCCTAGTGTTTATAGTACCTGCTTCACTGGCTATTGCTTATTTTTTCCATGAAGAGTATATATATATATATATATATATATATATATATATATTTATATTATTAGATTGTGACATATTTTTAATGGACCAGTATGATGCCATCCAGGACAGGGAGGCCTAGGCTGAGTCAGGTAGAATTATGGGCAAAGCCATGTGTGTTTTATAGGTGGAAACATGACAGTTAGTAGTGGACTCATAGGTGGAATTAGATATCTCATTGGTTTGGATTCTACTAGGTTATTTTGAAGAGAAAGCTGAAGGAAGAACATCAGGACTGAGCGCCCTAAACAGGACACAGTATGCAAGATAGTTAAGAGCTCTGCATTTGCTGTCCCAATTATAACAATATAGTCATCGCTGATCTTCTGTGTAGAGAGACCAAACACAAATCAGAACCACAAAATCATGCTATCCCAACATACTTCTTTCTATAAACCACACACAACAGCTTTTTTGATTTGCCTCAGTTAATCTCACTAAAGGTCCAATAATCAAAAACTCCCTGACACAGAGAGAAAACATGCAAAATATTATCTTTTTGAGCATTATATTGTAATATAGTGTCTCTCATTCACATCCAGAATCCTGCATAGCAAAATAAACAGCTTTTAAGCTAAAATCTAGTTTTCTAAAATGATTTAAGGGACCTTGCAGTACTGATCTTTGCTGAGCTCTGAGGGTCTCGGTCCTAGGTATCTAATCTGTATCTTAGGTATTATTCTTCACACCCATAGAGCAAGGGTGCTGATGGCTCACAGTGTCATAAAAGCAGCAGGATGTTCTTTACATGGTAACTTAATTCAGCAGCTATATCAATTTCTAGGGCACCTCAGCTGTGGATTGGGTAAGATGTTTTTGTTTCCTGCATTTTCCCTTTTAAAGAAGAAAGAAAGCCTAAAGGGACCGTAGTTTTTACTAAACCCTTGGCTGCAGTCACCTCTGGCAACCTAACAATATTTAAAGGTCATTGAAATAATGGTAGTGGCATTTCAGTCAAACTAAAATGCTATGGTATTTTCCTGGTGCTCTTTTTATAGCAAACCCCTTCCAATGGGCCTAAAGGCCTGATGCTCACATTGTAGGATGCTGGCATAGCTTTGCTACCAAGGGAAACAGATGGCTCCCTTTGATACATTTTTATGCCAGAAAAATAAAATATTATTTTCCTGTATTCTCCTCTTGAAAATAAACATGTTTTATTTTAATCTGTTAGTGCAATTACCCAGATATAGAACATGACAGAGGAATAAGCAAATTCTCATTGTAGATTGTCTCGTTAAAACTATGGACCGTGATTACAGTTTCCTATTTTGCTATAGATATGCTGAATCATGTCCAAATCTGAATATGTATAAAGATATCTGTATGAATAAGTTAATGTAATGCAATAATAATCCTGAGTTGCTAAATTATACATTTTAATTTGATTCTTGAGTTAAGTTTTTTTGTCCAAAACGCAGGCTGGAAATAAAAGATGATTTAGAGCACATAATATTCTAATTTAATATATTTTGGCTCCATTCATAATATCAAAAGGATGGGCGACTGCCTAGCTGGAAATATTTAAAAAAAAATTGCATATATTTATGATTTTAAAATAATATTGTGGAAATAAATATGTGTTTATATTAGTGCCAACATCATTTTGTGTCTATGAAATATCAGAGAGGAGTGTTAAAAGTAATTTGTGCTTGACTCAACTGGACTGTGAGAGTATGGCTGGCAGGCTTTGCAGCTTGTTAAATGGTACTTTTACAGTTCAGTGTACATGGCTTTTGGAATGCCTTGTTTTTACTGATAAATCTGTTATGATACTCCAAAAATGTACTTGATAGGAATATAGCAAGACTTCTTACTATGTTTAACATATTTTTTTAAAATAGAATATTTTAATATACTTATCTATTTTATAAAAATGTTTTAGGGATATTAAAGGGATAGTCTATTCAAAATTAAACTTTCATGATTCAGATAGATCATGTCGTTTTAAGCTACTTTCTAATTTACTCCTATTATCAAATTTTCTTTGTTCTCTTGGTATTTTTACTTGAAAAAGCAAGAATGTAAGCTTGCTGATTGGTGGCTACATTTAGCTTGTCTATATTAATAAAAAAATGTCCTGGCTTAGAATAGTTACATGACTTGTTTTATCCAATCAATTCCTACAATTCTTAAAAATATATATATCGACTCCTAAGTGTAAGCAACTGCAAAGAAATATACAAAGTCAGTGCAAAAAAATGTGAAAGCATCACCGAATATGCTAGCACTCATGGACTTCCCTTAGAGGGATAAGCTAATGGTCACATATACTTAATGGTCACATAAGATGATTATTTCACCTGTGCTCCACTTCAGATATTCTCAAAATGTGTTAGGGAGAACTGAGGACAGGTTTGAAAACCAGTGATATAAATGTATGTATATATATATATATATATATATATATATATTTTTTTTATTTTTTTTTTGATGAGCTGTTACAGGCACATAGAATATCCTTCATGTAAAGTGTGTGTTTTTTTATTTATTTATTTTTATAAAATATTGCTTAAAGAATTTGAGATCAAGGGATTTAAATACTTATACCTCCCCCATCCAGCTCCCTTCAGATACTTAAACCTACCCCATCCAGCTCCCTTCAGCAGCCTGGCACTTATGGGTTTTTCAGGGCTTGGGCGAAGCAAAGTCAAAAACATCATGGATTTCCCTGGCAAGGCCAGGCCACTCAATCACACCTTGTTACCATGGTTAAGTGCATTTCCATACTTTTCCCATTAGAGATGAATAAATGGTTGCATTTACTGTGGAACTTTCATCATGCATATCTTTTTTGTTGCAAATCAGACACAAAGCATCGATGATTTAGATTTTATTTATTTTTATTTTTTTTAAACAAGAAAATATTACTTAACTTTAATGTATTTCACAGTACAAGCATCATTTTGGATTTCAACACCCAGACAACGCATCATATATATATATTTTTGTATGCCGACCATTAACATCAGGATTTAAAAAAAATTCAGCTTTCTATTTTTTCTGTCTCATTTTTTCATTTCTAAAAACCCAAACCGAAGACATTCTATCATAACAAAGTTTATTCCACTTCATTATAAAAGTGGTGTTAAGTTTTTTTGAGTTTTATTTACATCTTTTCATGGAACTCTCAAATTTGCAGCTATTACAAGAGCCAGAGAAAGATTAGAAATACGGGTTATATATATTTCTAATTCACCAATTTTTGGATTTATTTATTTTTACAACCTTGATGTCTTGAAAAAAAAAAGCCATCCTGTACAAAATTGTTAATTATACACGATATTAATTTATATTCTTGGTTGGGACATTGAACACCTTAAGATTGTAATATAAAATGGTTTTAATTATGCATAGTACAACAACTTTGCAATATAATCCCATTATCTTTTCCCACAATTTAAGTTTGACAATTGTTGTTTTTTTAACAATTCTTAGAACTCAAAGTGCACATGGTGCTCATCAGAAGTATAACCCTGTGACATATCTGTTCCTAATCGGCTTCAGCAGATTTGACTAATGTACAGACTGAAAAACAATGAAGCATTTGCTAACACATTGAATATGGCTAGCTGTGTATATTCCAGACTAGTTCCTCCAAATAAGACAACTTGGACGGACATTGGCTATTAAAAATCACTTGCCACAAACAAGGTGTTAATATATCTGAAAAATGTTCACACCCACTTAATTTGTCAATGTGTTTTCAAACACATCATCATAATTATCATCATCAGTACTTATTCAGTTAGCTATCAAATGTAACTTTGTATTGATTTAATGTATTTTGCTTTTATGCAGGTATGCAGAAATCAATGGGGGAAAAGCCAAGTAAAAAGTGTAGAGAACAGCCTTGATCTTATATTTTTTTTTTCATATTTACCAAAGTATGGAAAACTAAATATTCCTGGTGTATCCTATTTAAGGGCTTGTTTCCGTTGAGTCATTAAAATTGGAGCCATAAAACTACCAAAGTTGCCAACAGCTAAAAGTAGTTTACGGCTCCATTTTAGTACAATCGGTCTTTTTGTGTAGGTGTAAGTTAACATTGTGTTAATGCTTTCATTCAATGTAGGAATTTTTGAAAATAGCAAAATAACAAATCTGTTGCTATGGTAATCTGACCTTACAATATAAAAGTTATGTTTAACACCTGCGCTCCTTACTTGTGAAAGCCTTTAGAGAGAAAGACGCTGGAGTTATGTACAGTATACAACAGAAGTGAGTACACCCCTGTGCAATATCACTTAAATGTGAAATGGTTCCAAACTGTATCACCATCTCAAATTTTGTATTATTTCTAAGCTGAAAAGTAGAGTATTTCCTCTTATGAACAATCAAAAACAAATACTTTAGAAAGACTATATTGAAAATACAGGCCCCAAAGTAGAAACTCAATGCAACAAACGCGAATACACCTTTGATCACTGACACACAAGTTAGATAATTGAAACAAAATTGAGTATACCTGTGATTTCCAATTAGCCTAATTGCATAAGCATGGTTATAAAATTACCTGTGAACACCAGAACATTCTCTTTAACCTATGGACTGTGTCTATCAGCATGTCTGCATCATGGCTCCACATGGAAATGTATTGCCAGTGGAATTGAACAATCTAATTGTGAGACTTCATAAAGATGGAAAAGGATACAGGAAGATCGATGACCAACTAGAAATCAGTCAAATCCCAGTTGCAGCAATGATCAGGAGGTATAGAAGGAGCCATAGTACCACTAATCCGAGCTGCAGAAAATGTCCTACTAAAATGATGATGCTGACCATGCGCTACTTGCACATTCTAGCTCTGAAAAACAGACGGACAAGTACTTAAGATTTAGCTCAGGGGTTATCAATGGAAATTTGAATTTCTGGGACAGCTCAGACAGTTCTTTTTATATAATGCTATTTTTAATATAGAAAATCTAAACTGTTAGTTTTTTATTTTCCATAAGTGCAAATAGCCTACTGTAAAACTTAAAAGTAATGAAATGACTGTAAAGTTATACAATTTTGAATTATTTGACATTTAAGTGATATTACACATGAATGTACTCACTTCTGTTGTCTACTGAAGGTAATAAAACAAAGATACATTGAATTTATGAAAAAAAGGTATTGATATATGCAATATTTAGTGCTGGCATATGCTTGTTGGAATTTTGGAGATATGTGCTTGATTATATTTTTATATGTAAATGCATATTCATATTTAAGTAGGAACATTACTCCAACTAGTCCTTCCTATACCTGGGCAAGCAATAAATATTACATATAACAATAAAATTATAAAGTGAAACACTTCCATTGTTTGCAAACTTTAATATCTCACTAGGCCTCAAAAAGCTTTCTCTTTTACACCTAGTTGAGCATGCCATAATGTTGGAGACTTGTAAACACCTTCCAACAGTGTTTTACCTGTTTGCGCGTTCAATGGAAACAAGGTGTAATTTTGCGCTTTTCGGCTTCTCTTATTTTCTATGGGATGTGTAATTTTTTCAGTAGCCGATAATGATGGAAAATGTGCCATCAGAAACTGTCGATAAGTTTAATAGCTTCCAACAGCAGTTTTTTGTTTTGCAACTTCGGGCAAAGCATTTATGGCTCACTGGAAACAAGCTCTTATTTGGGCATGTTATATCATTTGAATGGGCATGTTTCTAACGGACAAGAATAGCATTCAGGGCTCAAGCTACTAAGCAGAATTTGCTGTGTTTAAGTACTTGTGGGGCGGGCTTGCACAGTCTGCTTTTCGCAATGTACTAAAAAATATATCTAAATATATAAGAGCTGGATGTGCCTAACAATTGATAAAGCTCCAAAAAAACACAAAACTATATATAAAATGTGCAACAATACGTATGATCTACAGGCAGCATGTAACATACAACCATATAAGTGTTCCTTGTGATAAAGACTAAAATAGCACAGCTAATATTGAAAAAAGAACAAAGTTTGTGTATGTCCTCCTAGAATACTAGAGTCACGATATACAGAAGAACAAAGACGTCATTCTATCGTGGGACAGACGCGGCTGCTTACTCCTTTCCAGGCTCAGTTAGGCTGATAAGCAACGGAAACTGTATCAAAAATATAAACAGAAGAAGGCATCACAATAGTGCAGAATCACTGATGTCAAGAGACATCCAGAAGAGAAAGAACCCAGAGGCGCCAACATGGCCTAGTACCATCAAACCAGGGAATAAACAATAATAGATGGAGGTACTCACAATGGAAAAGCACCTAATGAGGCAGAATGGAACTTGACAGTGGTACAGCTCACTGTATGCAGACAGATATAGAGACATCCATACAGTGTATACAGGGTACTCATAAATTGATAGGCACTAAAAAGAGCAAGTCACGCCTGCTGAACACTTCCAAGACGTTCATATAGCTCACAGGGGCAAAACCGTTACGTTCCTCCTTGGGAATAGGTCTCTGATTCCAACATGTAACCAATGGTGCACAGCTGAGAAATCCAATGTGATCGGCTGGATACTACCGTTCGACTCAAACAGGCACTCCACACAAACTCCAAAACAAATAGCGAGATAATAAAAAAATGTCTAAACAGACAATGCTCTAAATGAGAGCGTGCTGAAAAAGTCTATATATAATTAAAAGACTTTAATAAAAACATGAATAAAATATCAAAACACGTTTCTCAGTCTATTACGGACAGTTTCATCAGGGGAATAAACATGAATGGTCAGCACAACTTTTAAAGAGCCTTAACTGTGAGACGCGCTACACCTGTCTGCAAGTTTAAAAATCAAATTTGGAATTTGATAGGCTGACATGTTGAACTTACGTGCAATCCCTTGATAGGCTCAATAACCACATTGAGCATTTAGATCAAGAGTAAGTTGCAGCCCATTGAAAAATGTAATATATATAAAAAAAGAGAGACACACGCGTCAATGCCAAAATGAACTGCAAACAGGGCAAAATATTATTACTACAAAGTCACTTTTGACTACTAAAATTTGCAATGCTACTTTTGACGGATAAAAGTGATATACCAGTTGCGATTCTATAATGTAGAACATTAAATTTTAATACGTGTTAAAGGGACACTGAACCCAAATTTTTTCTTTCATGATTCAGGTAGAGTATGGAATTTTAAGCAACTTTCTAATATACTCCTATTATCAATTTTTCTTAATTTTTGCGTTATGAGGAGTGCGGTGCTAACTTGCATGTTTTTGTCACCACTCACTTACCTACAGTGCTGGTATTACAGGTTTTCAGAAACCCGGCGTTAACAGGCAAGAAATGAGCGTAGAGCAAAATTGAGCTCCATACTGAACTCCAATACCAGCGCTGCTTAAGTCAGCGTTGAGCTGGTTGTACGTGCTCGTGCACGATTTCCCCATAGACATCAATGGGGAGAGCCGGCTGAAAAAAAGCCTAACACCTGCAATAAAGCAGAGTAAAGCTCTGTAACGCAGCCCCATAGATTACTATGGGGGAACAAAATTTAGTGTTTTTTTTTTTTTTTGTAATTTAGGTAATTTATTTAATTGTAGTGTAAGGTTAGGAGTTAGTGTAAGACAGGTTAGGTTTTATTTTACAGGTACTTTTGTATTTATTTTAGCTAGGTAGTTAGTAAATAGTTAATAACTATTTAGTAACTATTCTACCTAGTTAAAATAAATACAAATTTAGCTGTAAAATAAAATTAATCCCTAAACTAGATACAATGTAACTATTAGTTATATTGTAGCTAGCTTAGGGTTTATTTTAGGCGGCAGATTAGGGGTTAATAACTGTAATTTAGGTGGCAGCGACATTGGGGGCGGCAGATTAGGGGTTAATAAGTATAATGTAGGTGGCGGCGAGGTTGGGGGTGGCAGATTAGGGGTAAATAATATCTAACTAGTGTTTACGATGCAGGAGTGCGGCGGTTTAGGGGTTAATATGTTTATAATAGTGGCGGCGATGTCTGGAGCGGCAGATTATGGGATTAATCATTTTATTTTAGTATTTGCGATGCGGGAGGGCCTCGGTTTAGGGGTTAATAGGTAGTTTATGGGTGTACTTTTTAGCACTTTAGTTATGAGTTTTATGCTACATCTTTGTAGTGTTAAACTCATAACTACTGACTTTATAATGTGTTACAAATCTTGCGGTATAGGCTGTACCGCTAACTTTTTGGCCTCCCAGAAAAACGTCTAGATTACGAGTCTTGCATTAGCCTTAAAAAGCAGCATTGAGAGGTCCCAACGCTGCTTTTTAACGCCCGCTGGTATTACAAGTCAGGCAGGAAAGGGTCTACCGCTCACTTTTTTCCGCAATTTTAGCATACCGCAAATCCCCTTACGTCAATTGCGTATCCTATCTTTTTAATGGGATTTTCCTAACGGCGGTATTACGATCGCCTGAAAATGTGAGCGGTAGACCCTCTCCTGGCAAGACTCCTACCGCATTTAAAAGTCAGTAGTTAAGAGTTTTATGGGCTAACGCCGGAACATAAAGCTTTTAACTAAAGTTCTAAAAAGTACACTAACACCCATAAACTACCTATTAACCCCTAAACTGAGGCTCCCCCCCACATCGGAAACACTTAACTAAAAGGTTTAACCCCTAATCTGCCGACCGGACATCACCGCCACTTTAATAAATTTATTAAAGGACCAGTCAACACTGTAGATTTGCATAATCAACAAATGCAAGATAACAAGACAATGCAATAGCACTCAGTCTGAACGTCAAATGAGTAGTAGATTTTTTTTCTGACAATTTTAAAAGTTATGTCTATTTCCACTCCCCCTGTACCATGTGACAGCCATCAGCCAATCACAAATGCATACAGGTACCATGTGACAGCCATCAGCCATTCATAAATGCATACACACTTATTCTTGCACATGCTCAGTAGGAGCTGGTGACTTAAACATTTTAAATATAAATAGACTGTGCACATTTAGTTAATGGAAGTAAATTGGAAAGTTGTTTAAAATAGCATGCTCTATTTCAATAATGAAAGTTTAATTTTGATTGAGTGTCCCTTTAACCCCTTAACCGCCACACTCCCGCCTCGCAAACACTAGTTAAATTTTATTAACCCCTAATCTGCCATCCCTAACATAGCCGACACCTACCTACATTTATTAACCCCTAATCTGCCGCCCCCAATGTCGTCGCTACTATATTAAATTTATTAACCCCCCTAACTTAAATATAATTTAAATAACACAAAATAAATTTATTACTATTAAATAAATTAATCCTATTTAAAACAAAGTACTTACCGATAAAATAAACCCTAAGCTAGCGACAATATAACTAATAGTTACATTGTAGCTATTTTAGGATTTTTTTTTATTTTACAGGCAACTTTGTATTTATTTTAACTAGGTACAATAGTTATTAAATAGTTATTAACTATTTAATAACTTCCTAGTTAAAATAAGTACAAATTTACCTGTAAAATAAATCCTAACCTAAATTACAATTATACCTAACACTACACTATCATTAAATTAATTAAATAAAGTACCTACAATTAACTACAATTAAATTAAATAGACTAAAGTACAAAAAAAACCCCCCCTAAATTACAGAAAATAAAAAAGAATTACAATTTTTTAAAACTAATTACAGCTAATCTAATCCCCCTAATAAAATAAAAAAGCCCCCCAAAATAATAAAATTCCCTACCCTATACTAAATTACAAATAGCCCTTAAAAGGTCCTTTTGCGGGGCATTGCCCCAAAGTAATCAGCTCTTTTACCTGTAAAAAAAAATACAATACCCTCCCAACATTAAAACCCACCACCCACACACCCAACCCTACTCTAAAACCCACCCAATCCCCCCTTAAAAAAACCTAACACTACCCCCTTGAAGATCACCTTACCTTGATCCGTCTTCACCCAGCCGGGCACAAGTGGACGTCCAGAAGGGCAGAAGTCTTCATGCTCTATCTGAATCCTGAAAGAAAAAATTTGGGTTTAGTATCCCTTTAACTTGAAACCAGATATAGCCAAATCACTATATATATATATATATATATATATATATATATATATATATATATATATATATATATTTATACATATATATATGTCTACAATCAACGTATCCCTAAAAAAACATGGGTATGATTACCTTTAACACATATATATAATGAAAAAATGCACTCACAGGACTTTTTCAGTGTGTCAAAAGTTTATTGACGTTTCAGGGATTAAATCATCCTCTTCATCAAAATAAATAAATGTGTCAAACACCACTCTTATATAGTGTAAATAATGTCACAAATGAGTAAATCCCAACCTGCTGTGAATAGACAATTGAATCACGCTGTATTCCCAGTTGGAACGCACACCATGAGTTCCACAGAACCAGAAGTGAGCTCACTTCAGGTTACGGATGCAAAAAAATTAAAATCATTATGCATAATATATCATAACACAAACAAACATCAAAGAATATGTATGTTACCCTTATTGTCATCAATCATTGATGTTTCATTTTCAGTAAGTCTTGTGTATTAAGACTTTTAAATAGTGTTCTGATCTATGGCTATCTGTAATGAACAACTTGTTCTCTTAAGGAAGTCTGATAACCTGCCAGAAAATCCCCTACAGTATATATAGACTTAAATGGAAGTGTTTCAAATGTAAGTAAAAGTTTGCTAGTGAGGAAATCAATTCAAATACAAATGAAATGCATTGTTGCCCAAAAGAGGAAGTCAAATAAATACCAGGAATAAATATGACTTTAGAATTTTTAGGCAGTAGGAGGAAGTTAAATGAATACACAATTAGTACTGAGAATATCTGATATTAGCTATGAACCTAGAGGACAATACAACTACAAATAAAGAGCAAAAATACAACTGTCTCCAAGTTATGGCTGGAAAGTATTGTCACTTAATGTAACGCTATTAGTGTAGAGGATGCTGCATGAGGAACACTGCAGATTGTGCTGTGCTGTGCCTGATAGTCTGTGAGCCACTGGGGAGAGATGCGGAGGTTCGTCGGGAGCTGATCACGTCACAGGTGTCAGCTGGAACTGCTCTGTAGTCAAGCAAGTCTGAAAATAGAACAATACTCGGTTTTAAGCACAAGGTAAGGCTTTAGAATCAAATAAGCTGAAGGCTGGAGAAGTGCTTCTGTAGTAACTTAACACTTCAATAACCCAGCAATGCGGAAAGGAAGACAGGAAGCTATATACAGGTGCATGAGCTTAATTGGTTCTTAAGTTGGATAGCCGAGTTAGTAGAAAAGGTGGAAAGTTCTTTACACATTACCCCCAAAAGGAACCTTAGAAAGGTTTCAAGGAGCAGGCCTGTCCGGATTACGGCGATGGAAAAAGCGAAACCAATCGATCCGCAGAGAGATTGCTTGCTGGCACCCAGGAGTCCTTAGATGAGTCATATCCAAGCCACTCTACTAGGTACTGGAGTTCACCCCGATAGTGTTTTGAGTTCAGAATAGATTGTACTTCATATTCCTGATCTGTATATACACTGGAGAATGAGGCAGCGCTCTATGTTTTAATATATAAAGACCATATATCTCCACTTAAAGTTCTTAGCATACCAAAGACGTTAGAAAAGTATATGCATATGACACATATTAGTATGTAGTAGATCCAATGTGATGAAGTGATCCAACTCAATCAATGAGACACAAGTTAAAGGCTGCTCTCCTCCTCACAGACTTATCCGGAAGTAGCTAAGAGAAAACAGGAGAATAGAGGAGCGCCTCATGTGTATATCAGTATGTCAAATTCAATCAATCAAATATACAGTGCCAAGTGGGTACTCACATGTGGCCCAAGTACACTTATGTACTGGTAGAAGCAGGCTGGTAACTTGGGGTGTACCAGCTAACCCTCTCCAGGCGTAGGTCAAACAGTGCAGGGGGATCCTGCCACACTTGGTGTGAATAGAAGCCAGTTGCAGTGGTTTTAACTGCTTAAGAAGGTGATGAATCCAGAGCTTGTATAAAACAAGTTAGTTTATTAAAAGCAAAATTAAAAACAGTAGCAAGCAATGGTTACATATAATGCAACGTGTTTCTCAGCCCTAGCATGGGCTGTTTCATCAGGCATAATACACCTTCCAACTGACAACCTATTTAGACTAAAACTAGCCAATAGTTAGCAAGGACACACCCATTATGGACGTGTGAGAGTACATACATTCCTAATTGATTCATTGACAATAAGCAACATTCTTATAGTAAAAGTGGATACAAAACAAGCAAATATAATGTTGTATAATGAAAACTGCACTAAACATTGCAATCTTTAAAATTACAAACCTGCATTAAAATCAACCATAGCAATAATACAGTTATTTGTGTGATGTCAAATACCACATTGCAATGTAATCATACATAATAAAAGTGCAATCACTTGTACAATATCAAGTATTTATAATAAATGTGTCTGTACACATAACCGTTGTGCAAATTTGAATATGTATCTGCTAATGAGCAAACAATCCATAACAGTGAATCAACAGCATGGAACACATGCACATCACATATCTCAATCCTCATATCAATAGATCATAATGAAAAATTTACTTTTTTGGTATAAGTATACTTGAAATAAGGGATTTATATTAGTTGCCCCAATATCTATTATGATATACTCACAGTTTTAATTCATGAACATATGTCAGATTCTTTCATGAATAATTCAATTTATTTATGTAAAATATTCCCCATATACTCTAATCGTTTCACGATGTGTAGTTTATAAGTTATACTAAAACTGCTAGATGGACCAAATTGCGTGAAGATTTTCCATTGAAGACATAATGCCAATCTTAATGTGTAATATTGTGTTTGCACACAAGCTGCCGAATAAATGAAACAAACATGGGTAATTTTCATAAGCGATATTGAGCCAATCGTGGTGTCTCAAAGACCTATCACTCCCTCTAATTAGCCAATAGTATGGCATTGGGGGTGTGGAGTCTGACGTAACTAATAGTATAGGCTAACTGTCATCTATTGAGTGGTGATTGGGTCTAGTATGATGATACTCTTAAAGGGGTGTGGTCCGCTACCGTGATTGCAACTAGAGACATGAACAGACTGTTCCCTTTTGAATGATAGGGTCTACTATGATGATGCTCATAAGGGGGCGTGATACGCTGCCGTAATAGTTAATATATACTTTAATAGTGAATTAATTATGTGCCCTATACAGAATGTGCATCAATTATATTAATAATATAGCTAACTACCAACAATTAATCTTTATAATAAAATAAAATAGTGACGTGAAATATCATCTTGTGTGATTACAATATGTGACCACCCTATGTGATGTGTTGTGGAATCTCCATATACACACTATGTATACGAAGTAAAAAAGGGGTCATATATTCGATGCTAAACCTTTCATGACTATTATAGTGAGTGTATAAATCATAATGAATTGTCATAATTTGTCAATGAGAGACAGCATCTGTTATGAAGTCCCAGCAAATCACAACAAATGAAATACATTTTTTCTGGTTAAGTCTGGTGTAGTTTACCATGCTGTAGAGCGGTCTTTTAGTCTCCCATTGATATAGTGATGTCTCATCACCCACAACTGAGCTAAAGCTAAGGACCGATGTAGTGCAGCCCTGCATGAGATGTGTGGCTTGTGTGCTTGCCAAGCTGATCTGAGTGTTTTCCTGTACCATCCGTTTCATTTTTATATCAGCTAAGGAGGTCTTCTGTAGCATTTCCCCTTCAGATATGGATGTTGTGTCTGGGCTCATGGTTTCCACAAATGTTAGGAGCAGGATCTCTTTGCTCACTTAATCACTGTTGTATCAAGAAATTTGCTGCCTCTGATATATTGTTGGGTAAGGATTTTTCATAGATTCAGAGCAATAAGCTTTCCAATTTGACCAAGCGGTTATCTAATGTTTGCAGAGCCGTGCTTTCCCACGTGGTTGCCATGTTAGCTGTTTTCTTGAGTGTGCCTGTTAGTGCACAATAGGTAAGAGCAGCTGTATTGACATGAATTCAGGGGTGGATGCCTACTAATGGGCCGCTGCCCTAGGCCTTAGATTTCCGAACTGGATCTCCAATTTCATGTAAACAGCAGAGAAAAGCTGGTTTGTAGCCCCCAACAAAGGAGTCTGTTTTTCCTGGAAGGTTCTATGATATATCTTGCTGTTAGAGCATAATAATAAGCAAATTATTGTAAATACTGTTGGAGCTCTCAGGATATGCGTCCTGGCAAGAACACTGCACAGACACGCCCCTCTACTGTTTTTTTTTATACAAAATTCCTAATTACATCCTATGGGAATTTGTACATATAAATACTCTGATAACCTTTTCAAAAAGATTGTGATCAAGCCCACAAAGGGCTTAATTTATCAGGCTCTTCTCTCCCCTTTGACCACTTTGCATCCCTGCCTTGTTCTCCACCTCTTAGGTGGAGAATTTCAATCTCCCTGGTCTCCACCAACAGGAGCACTCGTGTGCAAAGGTAAATGCGGGCAGAGGATTGCTGCCCGCTAGAGGGGAAGACGGTCGGACAGGTGTGAATATGTACAACCCTGTCCACTATGGGATGATAAATTGAGCTCAAAAAGTGAAAAGTAATTATTGAAAAATTAAAGGGACATGAAACACAAAATTTTTCTTTCATGATTTAGATAGAGCATGTGATTTTAAACAACTTTCAAAGTTGCTTCTAATATCTAAATTGCTTCATTCTTTTAGTATGCTTAGTTGAAAAGCATATCTAGATAGGCTCAGGAGTTGCAATGCATTACTGGGAGGTAGCTGCTGATTGGTGCCTGCACTAAAATGCCTCTTTTTTATTGGTTCACCAGATGTTTTCAGATAGCTCCCAGTAATGCACAGCTGCATGTCCTTACAAATACAATAGCTGTGGGGGAAAACACAATATAACAATTTATTTTAGAAATCTAAAAAGAAAATGTCAAGTAATTTATAATCTAAAAATATAATATACAAATTTGGATATGAGAGAGTAGGTTATATTGCTGAACCAATAATATTCTGGTGCCACCCTTGATAATAAAATATACTAAATCAAACAGAAAGAATATATTTCACAACATATAATAATGTTATGAAAAAAGCAAGGGAAAATAAGGCACACAGATAATGGTGAATAATCAAAATATTTATTAATATCTTTATAAATCCCAAACCACGTAGTAGTGGATCACAAAATGACTAGGTCAAACATATCTAAAAGTGAACACTATACATATATTTTAAAATGCAAAAATCAAAGAAATATACTTCAGGAAGGGCCAGGAAAATCTCTAAGCATACGTATGCTGTATATGACTAAAGCTATAACCCAGCCTAACCTACCAACAAATCAAATTAGCAAGGTAAAAAGCTGTTGGCGATATTACAAACATAAGTAATAAGTCCTCAAACATAAGGTGATCTGCAATTTATGAGTTATCTTACAAACTAGCATGAGTGGTAAAATAGGCAGACGCCTCTGTTAGATGTCTGCTAATCACATAGGCAGATATGCACTTCTTATAGCAAAAGAGTTCACAAGTTAGTGTAACACTTCACTTATCTGCTGCATCTTTATCCAAAGTTCTCCGATTCAATGCTGTGTAGCGCTCAGAGCGTGTGACGTCACTAAAAAATGAGCGGTGTGGCCATCAGCCTGCATATAATAGGTTAAGCTGTGAAAAGGTGTGTCCCAAGTTCCGAGAATGTATCCGCTGGATTGGCCGGTAGCCACAGTGAAAGATCCAGGCTTCCACTGATCTATTTGGCCAAGCACATACCAGGATGTACCGTATACTCAGCACTATGTAGAAAACAGCCAAAACAAGCGATTCCTCAGCAGGTCAAAATCTCCGTTCTCACACACATTAAGAGTGACGTTAACGCTCTGTCCAGCGTTTAATAAAAGTACACAGTCTCTTATGATAAGCTACTCATGATAGAGTAGCACAGGCGCACTCTCTCAGCGCTCAGCGTATATTAGGATCAGTCAGTTCTTATGAGATCAGTCCAAGGTGGGACTTAAATTTTTACCTTGAATTTCATTGAAGTTTGCAAAAGACAGGAGTTAGTCGACTTCACTCCTGAATAGAGTTGCACAATAGTGCCAAATTCACACAAAGTGCCAACGCACGTTTCACCCCTGCAGCAAGTTTGTGTCTAAGGGGTTCATCAGGGCATATACGTTTTCACAGCTTAACCTATTATAAGCAGGCTGATGGCCACACCGCTCATTTTTTAGTGACGTCACACGCTCTGAGCGCTACACAGCATTGAATCGGAGAACTTTGGATCAAGATGCAGCAGATAAGTGAAGTGTTACACTAACTTGTGAACTCTTTTGCTATAAGAAGTGCATATCTGCCTATGTGATTAGCAGACATCTAACAGAGGCGTCTGCCTATTTTACCACTCATGCTAGTTTGTAAGATAACTCATAAATTGCAGATCACCTTATGTTTGAGGACTTATTACCTATGCTTGTAATATCGCCAACAGCTTTTTACCTTGCTAATTTGATTTGTTGGTAGGTTAGGCTGGGTTATAGCTTTAGTCATATGCAGCATACGTATGCTTAGAGATTTTCCTGGCCCTTCCTGAAGTATATTTCTTTGATTTTTGCATTTTAATATATATGTATAGTGTTCACTTTTAGATATGTTTGACCTAGTCATTTTGTGATCCACTACTACGTGGTTTGGGATTTATAAAGATATTAATAAATATTTTGATTATTCACCATTATCTGTGTGCCTTATTTTCCCTTGCTTTTTTCATAACATTATTATATGTTGTGAAATACATTCTTTCTGTTTGATTTAGTATATAAAAATATAATATATACACACAATGAAAAATGTATCAAAGGGATATACAAATAATACAAAATGTACGGATGCAGATGCACAATGTTCCTAGATAGGAAACCTGTCCGTCTGTCATTGTGACAAACAGGCAGCAGATGCATTTATTATTGCACAAGGAAGTCCTTATTCAGTGCCACCCTCTACTATTCTGTTTAAACTATTAAGGTGGCAGAGAGGTTAGGAAGCAGCGGTCATAGAACGTGTGGTAACCAGGTTTGTATGAGCCAGCCTTTACTTATACCTTTTCTTGTGCACATGGCACACTAAGCATAAGCATATCAACTATGTACAAACTACATCAGACACTTGCCCTTGCTTCAAGTAAAGATGACAAACATTTTAAAATAATTTTTTATGTCCGTTTAACATAATACAATATCAAAATCAACATTCCAATAATTAGTAACCCATAAAACAGTCAAACCATAATATTAAAATATAATGGTCATCATGGAGAAGCGTTAATATTTTACTACCGAGCACCACACAAGGCTTTTATATTTATATCAAGAGAAGTAGATAATGAGTCCAGAAGCTTAAATCCAAAAAGTTTACTAAAGTTGATGTAATAGATGATGATGAAATATAACTTGTGAATTTAAATTGATATGTTTTTTTTTTTCTATGGCACCACAAAATGGCTGTAATAAAGACAAAATAAATTTACCATCTTAGTGTAAAGGCATCTAAATGTTGAAAAACATCACATTAGAGAGCTTGGATTTTGATCTCAATCAAGCTGCTAAAATATACTTCTATTAAGAAATCATATAACTGCAAAGTTTCAAAAGTGGTTCCATGTGCATAGCAGTATCACAATCAAAGTGCTATTATCTAGTTACAATCCACTATTTAGGTGTCACCAATAGAGACTTCTGTTTTGATTTTAAACCCAGCTGCAATAAGCATTGATATCTATGTCATATATAGGTACCAACATTACTGCTGAGTAACCCTAACTGTGTCTTCTTTACATCAATACGAACCACAACCTCCCCAACTCACAACCCAGGACACACAAAGCCTCATTACACAACCTTCCCACCATAACTATCCCTAGCAATGACTTCCACTCACCTCAATAGTCCTCAACATCCAGTTCCACTAGATACCATAACCTCATACATAACACCTGTATTAAAATACCCTCATAACACTCAAGGGAGATTGTTCCTGCTACAGCTACAGGGATATTCTCATTCTTTCTTCCTAATCTTTAGTCTAGGCCAATCAAAAAGTAAGCAAGAGGGGAATAGTAATTATTATTAACAGTTATTTATAAAGCGACAGCAATATATGCAGCACAATACAACGGTACTTTACATTCATTAGGGTACATACAGTACAAGAGTTACAATGGCAGGTTATACAAGGGTATGCTATGTAGAATACACAAGCAGCAAAAAAATACAAAAAAGTTATTAAAACACTTTGAAATCTTCCACAAAAAGAGATAAGAGCCCTCCTGTCAGTAGAATATACACTTTTAGGCAAAGTGAGCTACAGTTAGAAAGGCTCTCAAGCTTAAAATCTTAATGAGAAAAAGGTATGGCACCCAAAGAGAGAAGTCTGAGACATTGGCCCCAAGTTATCAAGGTCTGTCGGACCTGATCCAACTGTGCGGATCAGGTCCGACAGACCTCGCTGAATACGGCGAGCAATACGCTCGCCGTATTCAGCTTTGCACCAGCAGCTCACAAGAGCTGCTGGTGTAACGCTGCCCCCTGCAGACTCTCGGCCAATAGGCCGCCTGCAGGGGCGTGTCAATCAACTCGATCGTACTCGATCGGGTTGAATTGCGGCGATGTCTGGCCGCCTGCTCAGTGCAGACGGACAGGTTATAGAGCAGCGTTCTTTGTGATCGCTGCTTCATAACTGCTGTTTCTGGCGAGCCTGCAGGCTCACCAGAAACATGGGGCATCAAGCTCCATACAGAGCTTGATAAATATGCCCCATTGGGGTCAATTTATCAAAAGCTGGGCAGACATCTCTGTCCCTGTCCACCCAGCATTGTGTCTTGTGCAGTTTTCACTGCACACATTTATCATTGCACAAGCCGCTGCTTGTGCACTGCCCTGTCAATCACCCTGATTGGAAATGTGTTGGGGAATTTAAAAAACACCAGTTCAGAGTAGGCGTGTAGGTTACTGTAGGTTATCAGCTACTGTAGGTAGGTAGCATGTAGGTTACTGTAGGTTATCAGCTACTGTAGGTAGGTAGCGTGTAGGTTATCAGCTACTGTAGGTAGGTAGCGTGTAGGTTATCAGCTACTGTAGGTAGGTAGCATGTAGGTTACTGTAGGTTATCAGCTACTGTAGGTAGGTAGCGTGTAGGTTATCAGCTACTGTAGGTAGGTAGCATGTAGGTTACTGTAGGTTATCAGCTACTGTAGGTAGGTAGCGTGTAGGTTATCAGCTACTTAGGTAGGTAGCGTGTAGGTTATCAGCTACTGTAGGTAGGTAGCATGTAGGTTACTGTAGGTTATCAGCTACTGTAGGTAGGTAGCATGTAGGTTACTGTAGGTTATCAGCTACTGTAGGTAGGTAGCGTGTAGGTTATCAGCTACTTAGGTAGGTAGCGTGTAGGTTATCAGCTACTGTAGGTAGGTAGCATGTAGGTTACTGTAGGTTATCAGCTACTGTAGGTAGGTAGCGTGTAGGTTATCAGCTACTGTAGGTAGGTAGCGTGTAGGTTATCAGCTACTGTAGGTAGGTAGCATGTAGGTTACTGTAGGTTATCAGCTACTGTAGGTAGGTAGCGTGTAGGTTATCAGCTACTGCAGGTAGGTAGCGTGTAGGTTATCAGCTACTGTAGGTAGGTAGCGTGTAGGTTATCAGCTACTGGCATACTAACATGAGCTTCACAGCCCAGATTCTTTGTAGTGTGGTGATTTGAGAACGCAGGATACCAGAAGCAAAAGTAAATAACAAAGCAATTGTGATGTTTACTTTCATGAGTCAGATGAAGTTATAATTGCACCTTAATCATGAATTAGTAAACAACAGGGTGAGGGTGCAGGGCAATGTTGTGTGGAAAGTGCTTGCAGTCTGTCTGTATTTCTTGTTGGGCAGTGGAGCTTCGGTCTATGTAGCTGTTGTGAGTTGAGAGTAAATATTTGTGAGAATGTGTCATGTTTTTAAATCAAATTGAGTAAGTAGTTCTTGTTAAATTTATACCAAAGTCAAATAACTGTTTTTGTTCATGTTTAATGTGTGTGATTTTTTTTTTTCTACCATGATATATTATTGTGATGATCTGAGTTGGACACATGGAAATCCTTTCTTCACACTATTAATGTTTCAGGATCATTATACATTGGTATTATATAATTGTTTACAAAGCTTTCTGGTTGCGTCTAGTATTTGCTTCACTGACTGACTCTAAGCATTTTTTTCAGTTAGATGTAGTTATTGAATTTTTAGTTTAAAGGGTCATTCTGGTCAACATTTAAATGTACATAGATAAATTAAATACAGTATTTGCAATATACTTGTATTGGCAAAAATGCATTTAGTAAAAGTTATCATTGCTTTAGTGTTAACATTTCTCCGTGCACATGCATGTGAAGCATAACTAGATATTATCAGTGCACCAGCATTTTAAATACTACAGTTGCTGAGAGCATCAGTGGGGTGTCAGAAATAGTACGTCAGAAATTATACAATTTGAGTCAATACCAGATGATACAAGCACCTAAGGTACTCCGACCAAATGCTGGGGCACTGTGCATACTTAAATACACTTTTGAAACAGCTATAGCTTTTCTTTCAAGCATTTTTTTCTAATAAATTCAAACATTCTTCTATTGAAAACAGAAATGCGTTTTTTGGCTAGAATGTCACTTTAAAATAGTATACTTGCAATTTAAACAATTAGTTGAAAATGGAAGGCTTAAATTGACTTAACAACTGTGGTTTAAGCATAAAAAAACTCTAGGGAAGATCACTTTCATCTAGAGGATTTTTTTCTGTAAAGATAATTCCCATCTAATATTGATTGAAAGGAGAATAGTAGATGTGGTTTTGAAACATCTATATGCCCTCTTATTTATACTTTTGCCAACTAAGTAACAATGATAATATCTTTCTATTTGCAATGATAATTATACATACTACCTTAAACTAATAAAAAAATAAATTGGCTGTATGGACACTTACTAACATAGGTAAACACTGTGGGGTATCATATATGTTGACATAACTCCTGATGGCAGTATTATGTACTGAGGTCCTAGTAGACCTCTCAATTTATTTTAGATTTAATTTAATAATCAAGTGAACTTCCCTAATATTCCTGAAACCTCCACAGGTTAAAGAATGTACAAGATTGTATACCTGACTTGGGTAGCCAATGTGTTTAGTTCAAGTTCAGAAGTGTATTCATAGTTTAATTTCTGTCAAATGTTAAATTATAAAACAGTTTTTTTAAATTCATAACTGGATTAAACTAAACTATTTGGTTGTTAATAATTTTACAATAACTACAAACCTGCTAAATTTCAATCAAATTGATTCAGATTTTCTTTAATCATGAGCAGATTCTTTTCGCATTGCTTGTGGTCATCGTTATTGTCTGGCATACCTACTAAAACAATATTGAACTGTTTGAAATCTGACAATGAGATAGTATAGTTGGACTTCTTGACCTCCATTACATATGCAGCATCGCTCACAAAATCCTCCGCCGCCAGATTTTACGTGATTTTGGTATTACATATACGACGTAGCATACAAGTTACACACGTACATTTCACCCGTCGCCCGCAATTATTACTCCCATAAGCTAACATAGAACCGCGTCGCAAATCGGTATCAAATATCCAGCGCAAGGACTTACGTGGCGAAAATGTAGAAATCTTACTACATTTTTACCTTGCCATAAAAGGCAGCCGCAGCAAGCCTTGCGCTGAGTATGGGAGCACTGTAACTCCCGAAAATGCCTGCAAAATAAACTAACACCTAACGCATGCACAATGTCTATCTACCTGTCAACCGCAATCCCCCACCGCAATAACTAATAAAGTCTATTAACCCCTATATCCGCCATCAAACCCACACCGCAATTAATAACTAAATTATTAACCCCTAAACCGCCATAGCCCACAACGCAATTAACCTAATCAAGTATTAACCCCTAAACCACCATAGCCCCACATAGCCAATTAAATGTATTAACCCCTAATCTGCCGCCACCACTATAATAAAGTTATTAACCCCTAAACCTAAGTCTAACCCTAACACCCCCCTAACTTAAATATTATTTAAAAAAATCTAAATAAATTTACTATTATTAACTAAATTATTCTTATTTAAAACTAAATACCTATAAAATAAACCCTGATAGCTACAATATAATTAATAATTACATTGTAGCTATTTTAGGATTTATTTTTATTTTACAGGCAACTTTGTATTTATTTTAACTAGGTACAATAGTTATTAAATAATTATTAAATATTTAATAGCTACCTAGTTAAAATAAATACAAATTTACCTGTAAAATAAATCCCAACCTAAGTTACAATTACACCTAACACTACACTATCATTAAATAAATTAAATTAATTAACTACAATTACCTAAAATTAAATACAATTAAATAAAATAAACTAAAGTACAAAAACAATCAGCCAATAGGATTGACCTCACATTCTATTGGCTGCTCCAATGCAAGCTCAATCCTATTGGTTGATTGCATCAGCCAATATGATTTTTCCTACCTTAATTCCGATTGGCTTATAGAATTCTATCGGAATTGAAGGGACGCCATCTTGGATTACATCATTTAAAGGAACCTTCATTCTTCAGTTGAACGTCGAACGAAGAGGATGTCCACGTTGGATGTCTTCAAGATGGAGCCGCTCCTCGTCGGATGGAAGAAGATAGAAGAGGCCGTTGGATGAAGACTTCTGCCCGTCTGGAGGACCTCTTCTGCCTAGATTCGATGAAGGATTCTGCCCAGATCGGATGAAGACTTCTGCCCGGCTGGGTGAAGACGGCTCAAGGTAGGGTGATCTTCAAGGGGATAGTGTTAGATTTTTTTAAGGGTGGATTGGGTGGGATTTAGAGTAAGGTTGGGTATGTGGGTGGTGGGTTTTAATGTTGGGGGGTTGTATTTCTTTTTTTACAGGTAAAAGAGCTGATTACTTTGGGGCAATGCCCCGCAAAAAGCCCTTTTAAGGGTTATTTGTAATTTAGTAAGGGTAGGGAATTTTAGGTGTAATTAGTTTAAACTTCTTGTAATTTTTTTTTATTTTATTTAATTTAATTTAGTGTTTGTTTTTTTTGTACTTTATTTTATTTAATTGTATTTAATTTTAGGTAATTGTAGTTAATTAATTTAATTAATTTAATGATAGTGTAGTGTTAGGTGTAATTGTAACTTAGGTTAGGATTGATTTTACAGGAAAATTTGTATTTATTTTAACTAGATAGCTATTAAATAGTTAATAACTATTGTACCTAGTTAAAACAAATGCAAAGTTGCCTGTAAAATAAAAATAAATCCTAAAATAGCTACAATGTAATTATTAATTATATTGTAGCTATCCTAGGGTTTATTTTATAGGTAAGTATTTAGTTTTAAATAGGAATAATTTAGTTAATAATAGTACATTTATTTAGATTTATTTAAATAATATTTAAGTTAGGGGGGTGTTAGGGTTAGGGTAAGACTTAGGTTTAGGCGTTAATAAATGTATTATAGTGGCGGCGACATTTGCGGCAGCATATTAGGGGTTAATACATTTAATAGGCTATGTGCCGGCAGTTTCTAAAGTGCTGTAAGTCACTGGCGACTCCAGAACTTGTATTTACGCTCATTTCTGGACATCGCTAGTTTATCCGACTTACGGCACTTTATGAACTGCCGGCAGGGTTTATGTAATACCCCGATGTGCAAGGTGAAATTACGGGTGGCGCAGGTTCCCACGCTTGCGCCGAAACCTGCGCCGTATATTTGATTGCGCCCCTTGTGTGGATTAGTAATGTTACACTGTTAGTTTGTGTGTTATCAGATCATGTCACAAAAGAAACATAATCTCTGAATAAATACTATTGCATTTTTTTCACTTTGTAATGAGTGCACAATCATAAACATTTAGCCACTTGGCCCTCTTAGACCTCAGGTGAAATATATTCATAAGCAAGCCCTCCATACAAATCATTTGCTGTGGATATTTTTTTTTTACATCTAAATTATTATTATAACTATTATTATTACAATTAATTTATACGGCACCAACATATTGAGTAGTGTTATGATATTAGTATAAAAGTTGCAAAGTACAATAATCAAAATACATTTACATTAATCCTCCATTTAAATATGTCTACACTGTGTTTTTTCATCCTATTTTCTAAAGTAAGAAGCCATCTTAATTACTTTTATATTTATATCTAATAGGGTTTTATATTTATATCTAATATAATTTTAATCTTGTGTGGCAAATATTTTCTAAGGCCAGGGCTGCTCCAATGCAGAGGCATTTGGTTTATTGTGCCCAGTGCTACAAACCATAAACATGGAAGTTTCTCTCTCTTCTGCACCATACTAATAGGCCCTGAGTCATAGGAAGTTGCTTTAGGTTGCAGGTTTAGGGTGAACGCTAATATCATAGGTGGTTCAATGGTGGAAGCTTCATGAGTGAATCATGCTATGCTATGCACAGAACAACTTATATCATTTTGTTCCTCACTCCTATGCTGGGAGTTCCAGTCCACAGCATATAAGCACTCCCTGATGAGTAAGATCAACACTCCCACTGCCTTTACCTCTCCCTACACTTTTCCTTGTTATCTGCTCATGAGGTGCTGATGATCAGAGAAACAGAAACTGTGAAATCAGAGCATATTACATCAAGGTAACGGGTGGGAATATGTCAAATAAATTTAAAAATTAACTTTGAGATTGAATAATTTTTACAGTTATTGAAAATCGATAACCTAATGTTAGACTGCATAGAAAACATACTATCTATACTATAATCGCGTTTGTAACGCATCCGTCGGTGTTGCCAGTTGCGCACACATCCTCAAAGGAATGTTGACTGCCCGCAGCCAAAAGAATCCTCCTGGATGCAGTGAAGCTGTATCCCGGTGGATTCCGAAAATAGCAGGGAGGTGATTTTCGGGAATCCACCGGGATGCACGGTAGGCAAAGTCTTAAAAAGAAAAAAAATGCAACCGCCCGAAACAATGAAAAAACACGTAACCGCCCGCACAAAATAACAAAAAAACATAACCGTCCGCACAACGTATAACAAAAAATACCTAACCTCCCGCACAAAGTATTAACAAACACCTAAACCGCCAACCCCCACATCGCAAAATAATAAAGTAATTAACCTCTAATCCGCAAATAACATAATTAAAATTTTAACTGCTAAACCGCAAACCCCCCACATCACAATAAACCTAATTAAACTATTAACCCCTAAACCGCCAAACCCCCACATCACAATAAACCTAATTAAACTATTAACCCCTAAACCGCCAAACCCCCACATCACAATAAACCTAATTAACCTATTAACTCTTTGAGTGCTAATGATGGCTCTGAGCCGTCACAGTTTCCCACTCTGGTGCTAATGACGGCTCAGAGCCATCACTAGCACTCTCCCACCTTGAGGGAGATCTGGGGGCTCCAACCGGCTCCTACACCGGCGATCGTGCCTTTAGAGTGACAAGCATCGCTGGGGCTTCCCGTTTTGCGTGGGGACATCACGGGCAATAACGTGATGACGGCACCACGCAACTTTATTTATACTTAACAATGTTAAGTATAGGAGCAGGGGGCATGCTGCTTAGAAGCCTATATCTCAGGCATCTAAGCAGCTACAGAACCCCAAGACCCACCGTTGGAAAGGTAATCGCCTGACCTTTCAAACAGTGTAAGGTGTCTGAAATTTTTTTTAAAAAAAAAAGTTAAAAAAAATTGTTCAACAAATAAAAAAAAAACATTCAAAAGCGTAGCACCCAGCTGGGAAAGTGCTTAGCACTCAAAGGGTTAAACCACCAAACCCCCACTATGCAAATAACCTAATTAACCTATAAACCACTAAAACGCCAAACCCCCACATCACAATAATTCCAATTAACCTATTAACTCCTAAACTGCCAACCCCCACAACGCAAATAACTAATTTAATTACTAAGCCCCCGAACCTAAAACCCTCTAAATTAATCCCAATACTAAGTAACAATTAAAATGATAAAACCTAACATTAAATTACTAAAATTATGAAAAATAAAAACTCTAAAATTACAGCAAAAACATATACAAAATTATCAAAAATTTAAAAAATTAAACCTAATCCCTATGAAAATAAAAAAGCCCCCCTAAAATAAAAACACCCCATATTCTAAACTAAACTACCAATAGCCCTTAAAAGGGCCTTTTGTAGGGCATTGCAAATAAGTTAAACAGCTCTTTTACATTTAAAAAATACTAGGTCCCCCAACAGTAAAACCCCCCCACCCACCAAACCTCCCAAAATTAAAAAAACTAACACATAAAAACCTAAAGGGGCATTTGTATGGGCATTGCCCTTAAAAGGGCATTTAGCTCTTTTACTGTCCTTAAAAGGACAATCAGCTCTTTTACAGCCCATTAAATCCCTAATCTTAAAAATAAAAAAAATACAAAAAAATCTTAAAACTAAGCCCCAAATAGGTACTCACCATTCCTGAAATCCGGCGGAGAAGGTCTTCTTCCAGGTGGCTCCATCATCTTCTATCTTCATCTGGAGCGAAGGTGGCACGGACCAGAGGTGCGTAACTGGCTTCTCCAATGCACGGATCCTCAGTAGTAGTCCTGAGAGGCGGATTGAATGCAAGGTACCCCATATTTATTGGGGTACCTTGTATTCCTATTGGCTGAAATTTTGAACAGCCGATTTCAGTAGCTCTAATCCTGTTTTCAAAATGGCAGCCAATAGGAATGCAAGGTACCCCAAATTGATTGCGGTATCTTCCATCCAATTTTTAGTGTACGCCGGAGATCGGATGAAGAGGAGCCTCCACGCCACTAAGGATCGCTGCCGCTGAAAACCACCGCTCCGGATCCTCGCATCGGGGAAGAACAATCCGCAACTCCGTTCCGGATGAAGATAGAAGATGATGGAGCCTCCTGGAAGAAGACCTTCTCCACCGGACTTCAGGAACGGTTTTGATATTTTCCTATTTCTGTTAATTTTAATGATTTGTACCTCTCTCTTTCCCTGTATGTTTTTGTCATGTTCAATGTCAGGGAAAACTGTTCAATGAGAGAGCACTAAAAAGCTTAAAGTGATGGTAAATTCTGACAAACTGCTCCACATATTTCTAAAGGTCTTATCCTAACTAGCATATCAATATGCTTTTTTATTAATCAATTCATCAGCACACTGAATTATTTCACTTTTATTACCGCTTATAATAAGCAGTCAATCATTTCCCTTATTATATTGCGCAAATAGCGTAAGCTGTAGCGCATGCACTTTTCAATAACATGTCAGCGTTCCGAGCACTGGAGCGTGCAGATAGACTTTTTCATGGGGCACATGTTGAGGCTGTGATTGGCCAGAACAGATGCCACTCAAAGAAGGATCTTTAAAAATCTTAGAGAGAGGCTGGATTCAATACGGTAACGGAGCGGTAATAAAAGTGAAACAATTCAGTGTGCTGATAAATTGATTAATAAAAAAGGATATCAATATGCTAGATAGGATAAGACCTTTAGAAATATGTAGAGCAGTTTGTCAGAATTAACCATCACTTTAAACACTAGAAACAATACTTTACTTTTGACAGAAATGCAAGGTGCTATCCTTTTAAATTTAGAAAAGTTATATTATGCAAAAGATGTAAGAGAGGGCACTAAAAGCCTTACCAAAATAATCTTTAACTCATTTAATAGAAAATGCAAGAGATATTCCCTTAAAATATCTAACTAGATAGATATGCTTAGAAAGTGTATAAATAAAATATAATAAAAATAGGTCAAAATAGATGTCATAAAGCAATTAAAAAACAATAGCAAACATTAAAATCCATGGACATCTAACACTCAGATGGCTACTAATGTAAAAGTCCCAATATGTGCACATCTTTATTAACTCCTGCTTGGGTCTCAATCTTAGTTCAAATTAAATACCACTATAAGAATAAAGCACTCTTCTTATATAATCGTATCTCTAATAATATGATAACTTTGCTTTTATTCAGTCATATAGAAGTGTCATCACTGTTATCCAAAAAACAAGAATGGTCACAGTACCTTTCGAAATTGTAATTCGCTCATTGACTCACCACCAGGACTATCACCTGGTCTCAGATGAGGCTTCTCAGACCATTCTAAACGGAAAGCGTTACCTTCCGATTCCTGTGTGTTTTCTTTTCCTTTGGCATATTCTACAGTCAACTTCCAAGTCGGTCATGTGACCTTCTGTTAGCACTATGATAGGTCCTTTTGGCTTTCTTTATATTCTGGTTATGGAAGAGTATATTATTATAGAAATTAGGCACAGACACCAAAATGGTCTATCAACACATTTCACCCATTAATTTGGGCTTTATCAAGATTCATATTCAAGGTCATAAACATACACATTCATACATATATATATATACATACCATAGAAAACTTATATACGGACCAACAAATATACATACATATACATACAGACATACACAAAAACACACTCATGCACACAAACCCATACGCACACACATAAATATACACACATAAACACATACACACAAACACACACATACACACAAACCCATACGCACATACATAAATATACACACATAAACACATACACACAAACACACACACAAACCCACACACACACATAAATATATACACACAAACACATACACACACAAACACGGAGACACTCACATATATGCAATCATATGCACAAACTGTCTCCTTTGTAATTTCAGTATGCTTTATTTATTTTTTTCTATATTTATAGGTTTAGGGGCCCATTTATCAAGCTCCATATGGAGCTTGAAGGGATGTGTTTCTGGCGAGTCTTCAGTCTCGCCAGAAACACCAGTTATGAAGCAGCAGTCTAAAGACCGCTGCTACATAACCTGTCCGCCTGTTCTGACGAGGCGGACAGAGAATGCGTGAAATATACCTGATCCAATACGATCGGGTTGATTGACACCCCCTGCTAGCGGCTGATTGGCCGCGAATCTGCAGGGGGGCGGCGTTGCACCAGCTGTTCACAAGAGCTGCTGGTGCAATGCTGAATGCGGAGAGCGTATTGCTCTCAGCATTCAGCGATGTCTGACGGACATGATCAGCTGATTGGATCATGTCAGACAGACATTTGTTAAATAGGCCACTTAGTATAGAAATAAGGTAACCTACATTTTGATGGCCAATGACAACCAGAAGATCCATCAACTCATATTTCCTTCTGAATTTTAAGTTTAATTCTTAGGCACATTACAGGCTTTCTTGAATTCCCTTAAATAATATAGCTTTATCACCTCAGATGGAAGTTTATTCCATTAATCCACTGCTCTTTTTCTTAATAAGTGATTCTGAACATTACTGAGCTTTCTACCCTCCAATTTGAGATAATCCTTTGGTCTGATGTTGGGATAAATGCTTTTACCCTCAGTTTTTCTTAAAGGCTTTTATCATATAGCACATATAGCCTTTTCTTCTCTAAGCTATACAGATTAAGGTCTTGAAGTCTTTTCTTGTAATTTTTTTTTTACCATTTACCATTCTACTTTAATTAGATCTTCCTAGATATACATTTTCCAGAAATGGACATAATATTCAATATGAAGCCTGATTAGTGATCTATAAATTGGTATAAGAGACACACTTTTTTGCACTCTCTCATCCTAATTGTAAAATATTAACCTGCTGCACTGCTGTATTGTTTACATATACTATTAAATTATAATTCATAATTTCTGTTCATCTTGTGTTACTGTCAGCAAAGTGACAATAATAATGTTTTGTTTTAATGGACACAGAACAATATGGGTCTGCATTCTTGTAATATATTAGCATACCAGGTAAATGTGAAAACATTTTTAATGCATCAACATCTTGTTTGCTGCTGTATTCAATAGCTAAACTCACCCTGCCACTTGCTTTACCTGGAGTAGATATATGGCTTGCCACTGTAATTTTGTCAGCAAAACTTCTTTTGTAGTTTTCATCTGAGTTCACGAGTGTTCCTTTCAAAGTGCTTGCATCTATATTAGTGATAATGTAAGCACAGGCACTTTGAAAGGCACTGTCTAGAACGAGTTTAAAAATGAAGGCGCAGTCTTGTTTAAGGGTCTCTTAGTAAGATACAAAGCAGCAAGGAGTTGCTGTTATGATTTACAGTTTAAACAATGTTAAAACCAGTAATAAAAAAGATATTGTAAGTGTTTTGCCTAGAAAATCGTAGTCAATATTTTGTTTTAAGTTCATGCCAAGATGAAAATGGGCCTTTAACAAACAATATAAAAATCTTGTTTAAAACAATACTTATAAAAGATGTAAAGCGACCATATAGTGGCCATCCTGACAACTTAAAAATGCATTTAGATGGGTTAACAGTTGTGCGGATTGAAACGGATTGCAGTAGTTAATTATAAGAGTGAAAAACTATTTTAATAACAACACTACTGTTAGTGGCAATCATGACAGTGTGAGTGAGACTTACAATAAAATATTCAAAATTAAATATAAAAACACGCCATTTCTAGATGTGGTTTTCCTGAAGTGACTATAGAAGTGTGTCCATCATGCCAAGATTCATATGTTTTAAAAATATGATTTAAAAATAGTTATGTTTAGCAATATACTGTATATATGTCTTTATCTCTCTAAATGTATATACATTATTGCCTGGGCTATATTATAAATGGTTTTCTGTGTCATAATACCATATATATACATAACAGATATGAGATTATGTCCTAGATTACA